>NC_053430.1:94508490-94670394 GCF_007990345.1 Gossypium hirsutum
GATAGAAAGTACGGATGTGTGTAGACTACAGAGACTTAAACAAAGCTAGCCCAAAGGATAATTTCCCGTTGCTCATATTGACACCTTAGTGGATAACACGGTAGGCTACTCACTCTTCTCTTTCATGAATGGTTTCTTGGGGTACAATTAGATCAAGATGCATCCCGAAGACATGAATAAAACCACATTCGTGATCATGTGGGGAACCTTTTGCTATAAGGTGATGCCGTTCGGATTGAAAAATGCGGAAGCAACATATCAGAGAGCCATGGTAACCCTATTCCATGATATGATGCATAAAGAAATTGAAGTCTATGTCGACGACATGATCGCCAAATCTCGGACTGAAGAAGAGCATGTGCAAGTCTTGAGGAAATTATTTTTGAGATTGAGGAAATTCCAGCTGAAATTTAATCCAGCAAAATGTACCTTCGGGACCAGGTCAGGAAAACTGCTAGGATTCGTGGTTAGTGAAAAAGGGATTGAGATTGACCCAGATAAAGTCAAAGCTATACAAGAGTTACCTCCACCACGTACTCAGAAGGAAGTTCGGGGATTCCTAGGAAGACTAAATTACATCGCTCGGTTTATTTCACAACTAACCGAGAAATGTGACTCCATATTCTGTCTCCTTAAGAAACACAACCCTAGTGTTTGGGACGAGGAATGCCAGAAGACTTTCGAAAAAGTTAAGCAATATTTGTCTAAAGCCCCAGTGTTGACACCACCTAGTCTAGATAAGCTACTGATACTGTATTTGACGGTATTTGAAAATTTTATGGGATGCGTGCTTGGCCAACACGATGAATTGGGAAGGAATGAAAGAGCGATATATTACCTCAGTAAAAAGTTCACTGAGTGCGAGACGAGATACTCGTTCATTGAAAAGTTGTGTTGTGCCTTAATCTGGACAACCCGAAGACTGAGACAATACATGTTGTATCACATAACTTGGCTAATCTCTAAAATGGACCCTCTGAAGTACTTGATGGAGTCGACTGCTTTGAAAGGGAGGATGGCACAATGGCAAATTCTACTTTCTGAATTCGATATAGTCTATGTGAACCAGAAGGTCATAAAAGGGAGTGCGATAGCAGATTTCCTAACCAGCAGAGCCCTAGAGGACTACGAGCATCTAAACTTTGACTTCCCAAATGAAGATCTAATGTACGTAGCAACCACTGAAGAAGACCCTCAAGAAGGTCATCCTTGGAAGCTAAACTTTAACGGAGCATCAAATGCCGTGGGTAATGGAATCGGGGCAGTCCTGGTATCCCCGAACGGAGATCATTATCCCTTCACTAGTAAATTAGATTTTGACTGCACGAACAATATGGCAGAATACGAAGCATGCATCATGGGAATACGTGCGGCCATAGAACGTAAAATCAAGGTGTTAGAGGTATATGGAGATTCTGCCCTAGTGATTTATCAACTCAAAGGTGAATGGGAGACAAGAGACCCCAAATTGATCAATTACCGGAGGTTGATCCTTGAGTTAATTAAAGAGTTTGATGACATTGTCTTCTGCTACCTCCCACGAGAAGAAAATTAGATGGCTGATGCCCTAGCAACTTTAGCTTCTATGATCAAGGTGAACCAACCAAAGGATGTGAAACCAATCCAAATGAGCATTTACGAGGCCCCGGCTCATTGTTACAACCTCAAAGAAGAAGAAGAAAATGATGATCACCCTTGGTACCACGATATCCTACGATATGTGAAGAATCGTGAGTACCCCGATCAAGCTACTGAGAATGAAAAAAGAACGTTGAGAAGACTGGCCTATGACTATGTCTTAGACGGGGAGATCCTATACAAAAGAAGGGAGGATCAGGTACTGTTGAGATGTGTAGATGCTATTGAGGCTAAGAAAATCTTAGAAGAAGTCCATGAGGGCGTCTGTGGGACATACGCTAAGAGTTTTACAATGGCCAGGCAAATTATGAGGTTCGATTATTATTGGTCCATCACGGAAGGAGACTGTATTAACTACGCCAAAAGATGTCATAAGTGCCAAATCTATGGAGACAAGATTAATGTACCTCCCTCACCTCTGCATGTCATGACTTCGCCATGGCCTTTCTCGATGTAGGGCATGGATGTGATTGGGCCAGTTTCACCAAAAGCTTCAAATGGGCACCGATTCATCTTTTTTGTCATCGATTATTTCACCAAATGGGTGGAGGCCGCTTCATATGCCAATGCACTAAATCAGCAGTTAGCAAGTTCCTAAAAAAGGAAATCATCTGTCGATATGGAATGCCGGAAAGGATCATATCTGACAACACATTGAATTTGAACAACAGCACGATAGCGGATGCCTGCAGTCAGTTCAAGATCAGACACCACAACTCGTCATCGTATCGCCCGAAGATAAATGGTGCATCGAAGCAGCCAATAAGAACATCAAGAAGATTGTGGGGAAAATGACTGAGACTTATAAAGACTGGTATGAAAAGCTACCATTCGCCCTCTATGCTTATCGAACGTCTGTCAGAACTTCTACCAGGGCCACGCCTTTCTCATTGGTTTATGGAATGGAGGTAGTTTTACCTATCGAGGTCGAGATTCCTTCCCTCAGAGTTTTGTCAGAGGTAAAGTTGGATGAAGCAGAATGGATCCAGTCTCGATACGATCAGTTGAATTTGATTGAAGAAAAAAGGCTAAGGGTTATTCGCCATAGCCAGATGTACCAAAAGCGAATGATACGAGCTTACAACAAAAAGGTTCGTCCTAGAGAATTTCACGAGGGAGACCTAGTATTGAAAAAGATCCTGCCCATACAAAAGAACTTTAGAGGAAAATGGATGCCGAATTGGGAAGGACCTTATGTGGTGAAGAAAGCCTTTTCTGACGGAGCATTGATATTGGCCGAAATAGATGGCAAGACTTTACCCAACCCTGTGAATTCAAATTCGGTTAAGAAATACTTCGCCTAAAAGAAAAAAAAAAGAAAGAAAGAAGAAGGAGAGGCCAGGTTGAAAACTCGCAAAGAGCACCTTGAGACCAAAGGGATTTTTTGAATTGAAAACCCGTAAAGGGCGATTCAAATTTTGATCGAAAGTGGGGCATGCAATGGTCTTACGATACCTAAATTAACAAGGAGGGGAGATGTTACATCTTGAGGCATCTACAAGGGTACTCTAGATCCCCTAAATACATATTGTGCAAAAAGGAAGTCCCCAAGAAGTTAGTACAAAGAAGCTCACGCTGCAATATCCGGGGCATCTATTCTCTTTCTACTCATTTTGTATTTGAGCAATATTTGTTGCCCATGGTTAATCTATTCCATTCAAATTTTGTTTCTGACAAATTTCAGTCATGTCATTGTTATAATCTTTTTCAAGCATTTTGTATTGAAATGATGATTAATGGACTAAAACCATTTTTGCAAAAAGAGTTTTGCACATTGCTCTGAAGGTTTCTAAATAGTATAGGAACCTAAAACAGGACTATTATTTAGAACAAACCAAACCCAAAGATTGGGAGCATATGAGAAGAAAGAGTTTAAACTGGGACTACCTCTTCGGGTTTTCTGTTCAAAATTTGAGCTGAACAAGAAGACAGGGTACCATTTCAGTGAAAGAACTTTGATGAACAAAGAGCAATGGCAACTTAAACATTAAAAAGGATTCACGCTCACAACATGTTGCACCCATACATTCATAGATCATTCATAATGCATTTAATTAGGAGCATTTGATTCATTTTGATCATAGCATCCTAATTCTTTGGCATAAGCATAAATACATGGAACTAATTCTACAGGTCATGTTCCTAGAATCAGTGAATTCACCAGACCTTAACCCCCTAAGTAGTAGGGTAACAGGTTGAATTCGCAGATCTTAACCCCCTAAGCAGTAGGGAAATAGATCGAAGATGCTGAGCTTTAACCCCCTAAGCAGTAGGGTAACAAGCATAATTTGCAGGCCTTAACCCCCTAAGCAGTAGGGTAATAGGCTGAAAATTAAAGATCTCGTCTCTCTGAAGTTGCAGTGGAACAGATCAAATCCAGCGAATCTTGTCTTCCTGAACTCTCAGCGAAGCAGACTGAAGTTACAAGTCTCATCTCCTTGAAGTCGCAGTGGAGCAGACTAAATGTATAGACCTTAAACCCCTAAGCAATAGGGTAACAGGTTGAATTCAAAGGGCTTTAACCCCCTAAGCAGTAGGGTAACAAGCCGAATTTGCAGACCTTAACCCCTTAAGCAGTAGGGTAATAGGCTGAAAATTACAGATTTGGTCCCCTTGAAGTTACAGTGAAGTAGGCTGAATTTACAGATCTTAACCCCTTAAGCAGTAGGGGAACAGATCAAAGATGATAGGCTCAACCCCCTAAGCAGTAGGGTAGCAAGCCAAACTTAAAGACCTTAAGCCCTAAGCAGTAGGGTAACAGGTTGAATTCACAGATTGATGATGACAAACCTTAAACCCCTAAGCAGTAAGGTAACAGGTTGAAAATCAAATGTCTTCTCTCTAAAGCAGCAGTGCAGTGGAGTTGACCCAAGCCACAGCAGATCTCCTTGAAGTTTCAGTAGAGTTAGTTAAAGTCACAAGTCTTATCTCTCTAAAGTTGTAGCGGAGCAGACTGAAGATAGCAAATCTTACTTCCCTAAAGATGCAGTGGAACGGAGTGAAGCTAAACAAATAGATCTTATCTGAAGTTGCAATGGAGCACATTGAAGATACCTGGAGAAAATGAGCGCTAAACAAGTCCAGACATGGTGAGATCGGGCAAAATTAGTTTTTCTTAAGTTTTTGCCCTGTTCTCGTTACACGACAACAAGCAAAGAGGGGCAGCTATACAAGCCCAATTTTGGGCCCAAAACCCCTAACCTAATTTACCCAAAACCCCTAACCCAATTTACCCAAAGCACTAAACCTACCCAAACCCCAAACGGGCCCAATGTCTAACATCAGCCCGAAATCAAAACCAAAATTAAAAAAAAAACAAACCCTAGCCTAAATCACCTATCCCACCGCCCCCAATCACGTCGACAGCAAGTGGCCTCTGCTCCATCGCCTCTGCACCTGCAACCATTAAATATGAGAATAGCGTAGAAAGCAGAGAGATTGTAAAGGCTTTATAAAAGTCGAATGGATGATTTTGTAAAGGTTAGCTTAGCAGATTTTTACAATAAAATCTCTTAGATTTCAACCACCTATATCAAAAAAAGAAGACTCAATACCAAAACAGCGGTTAGAAAACATCAACAAATCGCAAGAAATAAAACAAAGCCCAAGGAAGAAATCAAAATCAGAAGATCGAAAGGTGTTTAAATTTTCTAAGTTTTGAATCGGTTTCTTTCTTTCCTCTTTTACTTTATTTCCTGATTACATGGTTGTGCATATATATATTATTAAAATAAAGAGGAAATAAAAAATAAAATAAAAAATACACCTTTTTGAAACTCGCGGTGGCCGGCGACGGTACCGGCGGCGGAAGGAGCGACGGACGACAATGAATGCTGGCCGGACCCAGGGTACCTGCAGAGAGAAAAGAGAGGATTAGAAGACCTTTTTAAAAAAGGGAGAAGGAAAATGATATTAAAAAAATAATTAGTTTATATAGGCCGGTAAAACGCACCGTTTTGCCCGGCCCTTTTAAAACCCAGAAACGGCGCCGTTTAGGCGCGACCCGAAGACCCGACCCGTCTTACCCTGGGATCCGCGTGTTTTTGCTCTTAGGGACTAATTGCATGCCCGGTCCTTCCGCTTTTTATATGTTTTGCAATCAAGTTTTCAATTCTTTTAAATTAGCCCCGAAGTTTATCGCATTTTGCAAGTTGGTCCTCCCTTCAGCGACACCGTTTCAAGGGCTCGGGCAAATTGCCCTTTTGGACCTCGTATGTTATTTGTGCTTTCAAATTAGTCCCTTCTCTTTATTAGTTTTTTTAAATCGGCCCCAAAACTTAATATTTGTTTCAAATTTAGTCCCTTTCTCCTATTTAATACACTTTCTATATTATTTTTTATTTTAATATTATTCATTATTCTATTGTACCATTCTTGTATTATTATTTTTAGCATATTTTATTATTATTTAGCCCCTTTTAAATTAATACTATATATATACATATTATATATATTCTTATAGTTGTTTTGTATATTATTATTGTTCCTAATATGTTTTATGTGTACATATTCAAATATTCTATTATGTACATTTTGTTATATCTATTTTTACCTCTATATTATTAATATTTATTATATATCTTTAATATATATACGTATACATTTATATATTATTGTTATTATTAGTTTTGATATTATTGTTTTGTTAATACATTTGTGTCATATATACATATTTTTAATATATATTTATATATATTATACTTCATATTATGCTTATGTAAATTAATATTATATCGTGTATATCATTCTATTATAGTTTTATATATTGTAAATATCATATTATGTTTTACCATGTATATACCTTTTTATATCTCATATATATATGTATATTATGTATATTTTCCTTTTTTAATACTACGTATATATCTCAATGCATCTATGTATATATTTGCGCATCGTTTTATATTATTATTTATGTTATCGCTATTATTATCGTCTACGTTATCATCGCCATTTTTATTTTTGCCATGTTTTATTCATTTTCATTTATTTACTCATGTATTCAATCGTTTTATTTTCCTCATGCATTTGTTTATATTTACATGTTACTAACATTTCTATTTATTCATCATTTATAGCTGCTCACGTTATTGTTTTTTTGACACCATCACACCTATCATTATGTTATTATACATATTAATACCCTAATTTGCTTTATATTTTACTATAAATCACGTTTTTACTTAATATGTTAAAAACAATTCTTTCATAAAAGTAATATCTCGTATTAGGTAATTCGAGATAATCGTACCCTAACTTACTGGGTTTCGACTTTTCTCATTTAACCTAAATAACGAAATATATTCTTTTTAAATCACTATACGGGTTTTGAAAAATGCTTATTCTCGAAGATGCGAAGTGTTGTGCCCTAACTTACCGGGTATGACATTTTGTCATCTCAAAATAAGAATTTGTTTTGAAATAAAGGCAATATTCGGTGTTTGAGAATTCGAGAAAACGTGCCCTAACTTACTGGGTTTCGATTTCTCTCGTTTACTCTAAATAATCGAATACCCTTTTAATAAAATACACAGATTTTATAAAA
This sequence comes from Gossypium hirsutum, assembly GCF_007990345.1. NCBI lineage: Eukaryota > Viridiplantae > Streptophyta > Magnoliopsida > Malvales > Malvaceae > Gossypium > Gossypium hirsutum. The sequence goes on from NC_053430.1 coordinate 94,515,674, forward strand.
GGCAAGCTCGCTCTCGAAAATTCAAGATGTTGTGTCCTAACTCACTGGATGTGACATTTAATATTTTGAGATGAGAAGGTCTTTAATATTTAAGCATTTTCTTTACAAAGAGGGATCATATTTCAAAGGTCTTCCAAGTTTTCAATCTTCGACACTAAGACACTAATTAATCAACTGGGTACCAATTTTGGGCGTATCGAGGGTGCTAATCCTTCCTCGTGCGTAACCAACTCCCGAACCTGTTTCCTTGATTTGAGTAGACCAAAATTGTTGTTTAAATAAATCAAACTATTTATCAAAAATAACCACTTTTACGAGGTGACCCGATCACACCTCGTCAAAAAGGATCGGTGGCGACTCCTTTATTCATTTTCATTATCAAAATCCAAATCGATACCCGTTTTTTCAAAAAAAATGGTTATGACACATAATGTTGACCCATTATATAAGGCAACAAATAAGATTTGCGAATGAAGCAAAATAGTATATAAATGTAAAACAATACAAGAATGCTCAAAATATTGAGTTCACTCTATAGATTTAGCTAGATAACAAAATATCTAAGTATCTACTAGTTATCTTTTGGGAAGATACTACAATATACTATCATAGATACTACAATATACTACCATAAATAAATGCTACTAACCTTAATAGACAAATAAATTTAATCAAATATATGCATTATCTTTGGAGATATATATATCTAACAAAAATATTAATTTATCTTTATAATTTTTAATATACACATAATAAATAATTCACTTTTAGGCAAATTTTGAAGTTGCGATGAGTAGTGAAAATCAATTTATCCATTTTCCCCTAGTATGCGCATTTCATAAGTTACATGGATATTGATAATTTACACATATATACTTTAATTGATTTATATGAGAATGTCTCAACTTTCATAGCTATAACTCAAAAGGGTTAATAAACTATTTGGTACTTAAATTTGGTTTCAATGTTTAATTTAGTACTTGAGTTTTTTTGTCCCAATTTGGTACGTGAGTTTAGCTTCAATACCCAAATTGATACTTGAATTTTTTCAATTTGTTAGTTGAATTTTTTTTTGTCTCAATTAAACACCTAAGTTTCGCTTTAATGATTAATTTGGTACGTGATGTTATTATCGACATTAAGACCTTATGTTTTTTTTTTATACTAGAGCACGTGTAGTAAATATTCATTGAGCCACATGATGTTATTTGGTCTAGGTATCAAATTGAATATTGAAGTCAAACTTAAGCACTAAATTAAAATAAAAAATTCAAATACTAAATTAAACATTGAACACAAACTTATGTAGTAAATGATATAGTAACCCATTAAAAACCTGGAAAATCTTTTCACAAGTTTGTATAGAAACATAATTAGCATTGAGCATTGAAATGCAACAAATCTTAAATTAGGTTGGCAAATACACAACAGGTGTTCAAAGTCGGTTGGCTTGCATAAACATATTTAAACAAAATGTAGAGATTGGTTGAGTTGTAATCATGTATGCACCAAAATGGTAACAAATTTATGTTCTTGAGCGGTTCAGAGTTTAAGTAGCACATAGCAGATTCGAGAAATGGCATAGGATGACACCAAATTGAATTTACAGTAATAAATATTAAAGGAAAAACCATATACTCTTTAGCTTTATTTATGATGCCACGTCTAAAACATTTAAGATTTTGAGATTATTCAAACCAGACAATAAATTTAGGATTTTAGAAAAATATGATTTTCGCTAAATGTAGAGAGGTTGGTTAGTTTTGGGATTTTTTTTTTTAAGTTTTGTTGGTTCAGCATTCGATTTGATTTTTAAATAGTGGAGGTATTATATTAGGAATGTCTATGTTTAGTTTTTGCTTGAGTTTTGTCTCCTGATTCTAAGGAGAGTAAAACAAGTTTGGGGAATACCTCACCACTAAGGAAATATTTAGTGAAGTGGTAGTGTTCTGAACCATTAATACCTTATAAGGGTATGGGTTAATAATCAAGTGTTAGTATTTTTACCCAATAATATTATAAAGGGTGTAGGTTCAAACCCCACCAAGATCAAATAGTCAAGTGGTAGTATTTTTACCCAGGAATGTTATAAAGGGTGTAGGTTCAAACCTTACCAAGCTAAATGCTAAACATTTTCTTGGGACACTTTCCAAATTCCGTGAACCCGTTCGGTTATTTTCAGAGTCAAGAGACAAAATTTGAGCTCAAAATTGAGTATAAAAATTTCAGACACAATGCCTCTACCGTTTAAAAGTCTAATTAACTACTCAACAAACGACACTTCAAATTTTCTCCCAAAAGAAATCCAAACCCCTCAACAATAAGGTTTATCATATGTAATAGAATTGGAACAAACTATTAGAATTGAAACAGAAAGTCTTTTGATTTACTTGCCTGTTTTGACAGGATGGAGGACTTGTTTTCAATGATAATCCTCACCATGCACCTGCATAAATAAATAACACACACTGCAAAGCAACAAGTCCTAATAAAAATAAATAAAAACCATTGCCCCAAATGTTGAGGTGTTCGTGGGGCTGTGGCCTGAAAACATTCAGATTCTATATCATATGTTTACTATTTAAACGGATGGTACAAATCAGAATTTAATTCCATTGATCTATGTAGTATTTTTTAACTCTTCCCTTCAACTTTTTTTTTCTCATGTACCTTCTCTATTTTCAGTTTGTAAGTGTCTTTTTTTTTATATATATTTTTACTGCCTTCATAAGTTTGGATAGACAAATGACGGTGTTTATCATTGCTGAAACTCCATTGGCCATCGGCAATTTCTTTTAGAAAGTGGGTGACTCTTCATTGGCTTCTTAATCTGTTTATGTTTTGGGAGTATTTTAGAATAATAAATGATTTCACGAGTCAATTTAGACCCGTGTTGTATTGAATTTTATATGTTTTTTTTTCCATTGCTTAGTAAGTCTTTCACTTTTAAAAGTTTTTGTTTGCTCTTATAATACATTTTTTAGTCTTACTTATGCATATAGTTTTATTTTTGCAAGTAATTTTAGGGATGATTTTCTCATCGTCCTCTTTAGTTTGGTAGATGATCGATTTTTTTATTAATTGTGCCCGTCCACCACTTTTGACCATCCGAGATTAATTTATGTATCGTGATAATTAATTACAATCACTTTAAATATGGAGTACTTAAATTGTGACAAAATCAATTCTCAACAACAATATATAAAACAACAAAAATAATGAATTATCTTTTTTATCACTATAGTTTGTTGTCACTCTATATATCACTACAGCAAAACTGATTTTTAGCGGCGTTTTTTTTGGCCTTTAGCGGCGCTTTTAAGCTCCACTAAAACTATTCGCGGCGTTTTTGCAAACGCCGCAAAAAACGTCGCTATAGACGGCCCCGCAAAATTTTGCGGCGCTTTTCCCACAAACGCCGCTAAAGGTCATAAAAATTTTAAAAAAATAAAATATTATAAAAAAGTCCTGAAAAATATAAAAAAATTAAAATTCATTATCAAAATATCGAGAAGAATAATCTATGATATAAATACATCCCTCCAAACAAAATACCGCACTTATCATATTACACCAGAAATCTAACAAAATACAAATAGAACAAAATAATAATAGAATGCACACTTTAAGATAAACAGTTAGCTTAAACAAGTCGTCACTATGCATGAATTCAGCTAATCCTGGACCATGTATCCAACAAAAACTCAAACCTGAGAAAAAAGAAAAAAAAGTTAATGAATGACACATATAACATCAAATTAATAATAAAATATGCAATTAACAAGTCAATATTAACGCCACATATAACATCAAATTGCACAACTTAATATACTCAATACATGAGCAGAAATAACATCACATTGAACAATGAATTTAACACATTCGAATAGATCAATTTTAAGCTCACTAATGGTTAATTTAGCATGTGAACAGCATATAAATGTTTGCATTTACAGCATGGTTTAATCAACTTCAAGCAGGAAACTAAATGCTGTAAATTTCCAGCATTCAAATCATATATGGACAACATTAATATGACATTTTCGAGCACCTTAAAGACACATTTGGAAATTTTGAAGAACCATTAATCATGTTATTAATCATGTTATTAATCATATATGCAAGAATTAGAATTTGTTTCGACAAAAATCATTGATCATGTTATTAATCATGTGCCTTTGCATTTACAGGCGTTGCATCTAAAACCTACATAGTTTAAATAAAAAATATCACTAAATCCATGGCCTATCCTCAAACAATCTATTATTTAGATACGTAAACAAGTCAAACAGAAAGTAGCTCATGGCAAAGCATTTTCCTGATCCACTATGTTAGTTGTTTTTATCTTTATTTCTTCCCTGAGTTCAACTTTAAATTTAAAGTGGCATAAAAAAACATGACACCTGGGACAAGTGGCTTTGGCAAAAAAAGAAAAAAAGAAAATGCAAAACAAAGGAACTAATAGCATAACAAGGGACAAAGAATTGATTGACACTACTATCATCTAAAAATTCAAAATGAAAGACATAAATGTAGAAGTTCGACATTAAAGGACATAAATGCCAATGTTAAAGAAACTGGACCACAGGTTAAACCAATTGGTTTGATTGTTTCTTATTTTATTTTTTATGTTTAAACATTAATTTAATGTAAAATAAATAGTTAATTAATAGTTAACAATAATAAGCATTTACCTTAATGGCATGGTCTTTAATTTAAGAAAAAGGGAAAAAAAATAATTGATTTTTTACCTGTTCAATAAATAACTAGTTTTTGATCGGTTTGAATATTACCCAATTCTTAGATAATGCAAGGACTGGACAGGCGAACCTTAATTGGTTTTAGTAATACATTACATGTGGTTTAGCTAGTAATATTTTCTCTGCATAATCTTTTTACAAGCTGCAATTGTAGCATCAAAGACTGAAGCCAAAAGGAGAAATTGAATGTCACTTACCCCTTGCAGTTCCTTGGTTCAATGTATTTCCCAGACAGAGAATTTTCTTCATGAGATCCTTCAATTTAAGGAAATTTTTTACCTATATAACCAATACAAAAGTTGTAAGATAAGAACGAATAAACACTGCCGTCATCAACAACATTAATGATATACCTCATTACATGCAGAATTTACAGTATTTAAGCTCCTTTTAAATTCAGAAACCTGCAGGTGGTAAAAAAATGTAAGAACAGAGGATAAACAAGTGATTCAATAAAAGAAAAAGGAGAAACAAGAAGGAGATTAATTATTGAATAATATTGTAAATTTATCAAATCAGATTTACTATGGAGATACCGCCAAACCTGAGTTCGGAACTGAATCTTGAAACAAAACACTCTTAGTTTTGACTCTACTCGTGGCACTTTCATCATTTTTGAAAGATACATTATCTGCCCATTCTTTCCTTTTCTTTCTCATTTTTGAATTAGATAGAACCCATACTACCACTAAGAACCAAGGCAGCTCTGACTGAAGCACAAAGCCCACTTTACCCGAACAGAGATATAAAATCAATAGCCTCTTGCAGTTCCTCTTTTCCCATCGAGAGGAGTAAGGATTTGGCAGCAAGATACACATCTTCAGAGCCACCAACCTGGATCACATGGCATTTTTTATCATAAGTTTAATACTACCTAAAAGTGTTGCCAACCTAATATCATTTGTGTTTCTAAAATACCAGACTTCTGTGGCAACTAATCTTACATGCATCATTGAAAATATAAAGTAAAAATTATAATATCTTGCAATGAAATTGATACTAAACAGTAAACTCACGAACAAGGTTAAAATAATTGGAAAAATATTTACTAGTAGACTCCTATCCTGGGGAAGAACTAAAGAAGGTTGGGAAGAAGTTTAATGAGTGTCCATATACATTCAATGGAAAACAATATATAATAGGTCAACTCTAGAAAAAGAAGGTGATCAAAAATGAATTCGTACCATGAAAGTAAGTGAACCAGCTTCAGCAGCTACAACACCTCTAGAGACGGGAGCATCCAACATGACAGGGTTCTCCCAATTCTCTACATAAGTTATATGAATTCAAACTGAAAAAATATATGTGTTTATGCGTGTGTGGATGTATATTTATTTAAAGATGAAGGTTGCAAAGGAATGAAGACATATCATGCAGGTTCATCTCAAATATAGCTGTCTCATTCTCATGTTTGAATGTTAATGTCAACACAATGGTGATCCCAAATTAACATCTAGCACCAGAAGTCCAATGTTGCTGTTCTTGAAAGAAAAAAACTTATTTAAATAATAACTTTCATGAAATTTTTTAAATAGTTTCAACTTTAAATTAAGTATAAATTTATTAATAGTTTTATAACCTTAAATATAATTTATCTAGAAAAGTTTAAAGACAGAAAAAAAAGAAGATATAATTTAAGTACCAGTAATATATAAACTTTCAATATATTTTATTACAGCCTGCAATAGTTTTTTGTTCATTATATTATATAAGATCTCGCAATTTCAATATATAAATTATATTTACAAAACAAAACATTACGGAAAAAAAAACTTTAATTGAAGTTATACTTTAAGTTCAAAGATAAAAAGACACTCTATATGGCATTTGATATTTTGTAAAAAAATGATTTTTAATCATTTTTCAACTGAATTAATATCAAGAACTAAAATATAATATAAAATCATAGATAAATATTCATCCCAAAACCAACAGAAAACAGCAAATTCTATGGCTACGGAGGAAGAGAAAGGAAAATAGTTAGAAATTAAAAGAACAATAATCATAACACAAATTAAAGTTGAAATAGTACAAGATTTAAGCACAAAGGGCTAAAATTATATCAAAGAGAATTGATGCACCTGTATAGCTCGTTTTTCCCCTTGGAATTTGGGTTTAAGATCCCCATTGGTCTCCAAAACCCCAGCAACATTTTACTTGTCATTGCCATTGCCATTTCCAGCATAATTAGAAAAGCTGTTGTTTAAGTGTAGACGGAGTGCTAATCATCATATTTTCTCCCACTAAACAAAGTCAGACTGGGAATACCACTGTGTCTATCCCTATAAAGAATATTAAATGTGTATGAAAGAACCAATTTACCTCCTCCACAAATAAACAACAGCAACATTAGACTTCTGGTGTTGGAACTTGGAACCCTAGTATAATTTACACAACATAATTCACAACCTGAAAGCATTAGGATTCAACTCACATATTTGATTCTCAATAAGAATGAAAACTAATGAACTCTATTTTATTACTTCAGTAGATAATATTTCATCCTGCATTCCTTATAATATTTCTGGTTTAACATAATGAAGAAAATAGATAAAATAGAACCTACCTTTTTCCTCTATAACATTACAGCAAGAACCGATAGCCATAATTGTAAACAAGAATACAGAAAACCAAGTTCTAGTTAATAAACAACTTCTATGGATCTAGCGAAAGAATGATTTCACAGTGACAAGAGAAAAGAGGAAAGAGGAAAGTTTTTGTCAACTAAAGTTGGAGAATCTTTTTGTTCCATCGAACTATAAGAAAACAGAAACAATCAAACACCAGTCTGCCGCGGGATTTCATGGCACTACCGCCCCTATCACCACCTCTTCCACCACCTCCTCTTCCTCTCCCTCTTCCACCATCACCTCTGCCCCTAAACCCACCACCACCACGGCCTGAAACATGATTAAACCATTAGGAATGCCATAACGAGAGTCTGTAACTAAAAATGATAGGAAACGTAAGAGACGTTGGTTACTTACCTCTTGGAGGTCTCATCGCTGCGAGAGTTTGAAGTAATGAAAGTGAAGAAACAGAAACTAAGTGAAAACAGAGAGTGTGAGGCGATAAAAATGTGTTAAGGCAAATGCTAGGGTTTTGGCGAAAAATGTAAATGGATATTACTGGCGTATATTATGTAAATGGATTAAAAATTTGCATAAAATATAAATGGATTAAAAATTTGCATCGTATATTATATGCACAAACTGTAAAAATATAATTTTTATAATGTTTTGTATATTATGTAATTCTTATGTATTATAAAATTTATAATAATATTATATATTACTACAATGTCAACATTAAAAAATGCTAATACAATTACATATAAAATTTTAATAAATATAAATTAAAAATTTTAATACAATTACATATATAGGATATTAAATATTAAATTAAAAATAATATAAATATATATATTAAATTGGGTTTAGGTTAAGCCTTTTATTAATATGGGCATACTTAGATAAAATTTTAGGCTCATATATTGAATGAAGTGAGACTTGAATAAAAATAAAATATATTAATATCATGCTTAAAGCGCAATCATGTTTAAGTTAAACAATTATGTTTTTTTATTAATATATATTCAATGACTTTAAAAATTAGGGGTTTTAGTGTCGGGCATGAGAAAAAAAAAACATTTCAAAAAGGAAAACAACCCCGTTTAAGTTAAATTTCCAATTAAATTTATAAATACTTAACGTAATTTTACTTAAACCTAATGATATTGTTTTAAATTTTTTTATAAATATATACATGTTATTTTCATTTGATATTTATTAATTTTTTAAATATAAACAAGTTAAATATTTTTAATTATTATTATTTTTCTATTAGTCATTGAATTATATGTAAGTTGTGGATTTAGTCATTTTACTTTAATTTTGTTATTTTTTAGTCATTGTAATTTTGAAATTTTGAAATTGTAGTATTAATTAAATGGTAGCTATTAAATTCATTAAGTTTTGCTATTTCTAAAATCTAATGTAACAAACATATTACTCACAAAAAGCCAGTTACGGATTTAATGGTTGCCATTTGTGTCAAAATTAAAATTTCAAAAGTTGAGAAGTATAGGGACCAAGAATGATCTAATTGGATAACATGAACTCAACCTACAACTTTACGCACAATATCAAGACTACTAGCAGAATTTAACCAAACATATATAATTGCTATCATTTGAGTGATCATGACTAAAATTTTAAATTTTGAAAAGTACAAAAGATAAATTTGATCGATTTGAAAAATACAGGGACTAAAACTAATCAAATTAAAATATAAGGACTAAATTTTAAGTTTAAATTTCACTTAAATAAATTAAGTGTAGAGGAATTAATTTGAATTGAATTATTTTTAATATATCAAAATATTTTTAGATTAAATCTTAAACCATTTAATATATATATAAAGTTTATCTATTATCTCTTAAATAATTTAAACTATAATCATAAGTTTAATATATTCAAATTAAGATTATCTCTTTTACAATTATATAAGAAATCATTTAATATATAAATTAAAAAATACTAATTAATCTAAACCCTAAACCTCTTAACCCCTATCCCATAAACACTAAACTCTAAACCCTTGCACCTTAAACTCTAACCCTAACCCCTAAACCCTAAATCATAATCCCTAAATCCATATTTCATCATAAACCTTCAAATACTAGTTAACTCCTAAACCTTAAACCCTAAACCATATATCTTAAACCATAGTTAACTCATAAACCTTAAACCCTAAACCATATATCTTAAACCATAAACCATAAACTATAATGATAATTAATTCAATATTTTAAATTCAATACTATCTCTTTTACGATTATATAAGAAAATATTTAATATATTGTATAACCATAAATTTTAATAATTATTATTTTAGGGGTTATAGATTAGTGTTTATGGTTTTTTTAGGTTTAGGGGTTATATGACTTTTAGCGGCGTTTTGCCATAAGCGCCTCTAATGCTCTGGTTTTTAGCGGCGTTTTGCCAAAAGCGTCGCTAATGCTCTGGTCATTAGCGGCGTTTTTCCAAAAGCGGCGCTAATGCTCTGGTCTTTAGCGGCGTTTTACCAAAAGCGCCGCTAATGCTCAGTCTTTAGCGGCGTTTTACCAAAACCGCCGCTAATGCTCAGTTTTTAGCGGCGTTTTTTACTAAAACGCTGTTATTGCTCTGTTTTTAACGGCGTTTTATAAAAAACGCCGCTATTGCTCTGTATTTTAAAATTTTTGCGGCGTTTTTTGATAAAATGCTGCTAAAAACGCCGCTAAAGCCCTATTTTCCTGTAGTGATATGTTTTGATTGATAATGATGAAATGAAGAACTAATTTTTTTATATAATTTTTAATAAGTTTTGTATTGTTAACAACTATTAGTGCAAAATTAAAAAATTATTCGATTTTATAATTTTTAATAATTTTATAATTTATTATTTTTAACAAATTTGAGTAAGTAGAATGGATAATGGCAGACAAAGCAAATGTTCAAGACAGAGACATGTGATCTCCTCATGCATGAACTACAAAGTCCACCTCATGCAATGACGCATTTAAGGCCACCATGTGGATATATATCCTGCAATTGGAGCCACCAGCTTTATAATATGAGGAAAATCAAGAGGCCATGGTATTATCATCCAATATTAAATTTGTCGACAGATTTTAGGTTCCTTGTGAATGAATGATATATTTATTTACGGTTAGTATAAAAATTACAGTAATAATAAAATTAAATATTATAATGATATTATAACGTGAGATAAAAAAATTAAATGTACCACATTAAGAATAAACGGTCATTCAAATAGACTATTAATTTGATTTGATGGAATGGTTATTGTATTATGAAACAAAAAATCAAATTGAAATAATTTTACATTATTTTTGGGTTTAGGATAAAAGTAATTATTTCATGAAATATTATGCTATTGCAAATGAAAAATGAAATTTTCACTATCCAGTGGATAATAGATTAATTCTATTACTTTCATTAAAATGGTGACATGATCTTTTTATTTATTTTACATGTGTTAACATGGACTTATACCTTGACATTTTATGTTGCTATGTCATATTTTTTATCACATAGTTGTGCCAAAAAAAAAAAAGAAAGTTAAAGAAATGGTGAAAAGAAGGGAAAAAAAAATCCATTTGTTCTTCACCAAAATTTGCAAAATAATTTGTCTTCTTCATCAAAAATTTCTGACCGAATCGCCAATGATGAGGAGCCCCGAGAAGATAAATTCTATTTTAGGAGGGGAAGTGGGAGGAGGCTACACCCACAATGTGGGAACACTTAATTAAACTTAAAAGGAAATTGATTTTTTTTTTCAAATTAAGTATTCGAGTTCGAATCAAGTAAAATTTTATAATTCGAATAATTTGAATAAAAAATAATGTAAATACTCCTTAGATCCCTATAAATTTAAAAAATAGTGCAAAATGATCCCTTTGAGAAAAAATACAAAATAACGCCCCCGAGATTTTTGATACAAGGATTAATATTGTTTCGAGAACAGGTACAGTGAAGTATTGAGAAATTTAAAAAGGAGTCAGTTAATGAGTAATTGTATGGAATTAATTTGATATTTGAGAAGCAAATCAATGTAGAAATTGTGAATTTGAAAAAGTGGTGAAAAATGATAAAATTGTAAATTTTGTAAAGTGTGAGGATTAAAGTATAAATTTAACCAAACAAAAAAAAATTGAATTAATGCGTATTTGGTATGAAAGTGACGTGGAACATGAAGTAGTATGATGGGGATCACAATTGGACTAAATTGAATAAAAGAGGAAAGTAGATTAACTACATTTTTTTCATTTTCCCCATTAAAGGGCATTAGTTTAAATTTAACCACAAGTAGACAAATATAAAAGTACAATTATGAGGGTAATTATGTATATTCTCTAGGTTTTATAATAAAAATGAAAAATTTACCCACAAAGTAGTTTTTCAAATCTTCCTTTTGAATTATTTTATTTTTCACTGTTATTGTTTCTTGATGAATATCAATAATTAACTTAAGTTTATTTTAATTATTATTTTTTATTCTTAATTTATATTAATCACAATACTAATTGTCATAATTTTAAAAATTAAACATTTATATATATATATATTACTTTCTCTCAATCAATATTACTGAAATGTTATAAAATTTTTAATAAATTTTTAACAAATAAATATAAAATATTAAAGTTGATACGTACATACAGTCTAACACGTGCATCACATATGGTAAACTGGTTATAAATGATTACATGAAAATCTAATTACCTTTATGACTTTTCAAATACATAACATGATAAAAGTTTAAGTTATTTTATACAATAATAATAGAATATTTTAATTTATGACATATATTTTATAAAAATATAATCATATATTATTTTACCATTCGCACTAAATAATCAAAAAATTTTATTGGCAAGAAATAACTTTCCATACATTTCGAACGGATAAATATTTAACTAAATTATATAATATTTTTTAAGGTAAACTATAAAAGTAGTTCCTTTTGTTTGCCTTAGATTACATTTTAGTCATTTATGTTTGAAATATTACGTTTTAGTCACTTATGTTATCGTTTTGTTACGAAGTGGTCACTCTACTGTTAAACTCCATTACCTCCCTAATGGCAGTCCAAATGGGTTTTAAGTGTCAACTTGAATGTCCAGTTGTTGGGATGAAAATAGGTTTTTAATTAAATTAATTTAATTTGGACTGCCACGTACGACATCTAAGTTGCCATTTAATACCCATTTGGACTGCCACATAGGACCGCCGTTAGGGAGGTAACGGAGCTTAACAGTAGAATGACTACTTCGTAATAAAATAATAGCGTTAGTGACTAAAACGTAACATTTCAAACATAAGTGACTAAAATGTAATCAGAGACAAACAAAAGTGACTATTTTTGTAGTTTACCCTATTTTTTATTAATTATTTATACTAATATTAAATAAACTATAGAGCGTTTATTATTAATTATTTATATTAGACCAATGACCAACCAATGATGATAAGGAATATATATTTAATGTTAGAGAGATAATTTTCCAACAAATGTAAAATGTTAAAGTAATTAGATAAAATTACATAGAATGTTTATTTTTCTTATGATTTTTATTAGTGATCATTTTGTTGAATACTTTCTTAGACTAACATATAGCACCAATATTATCCCAAATCCTTCACTATAGCACCAATATTTTCTTAAACCCATTTCTCAAACCCACCATTTCTCTTCCCATTTTCACCGTTTCTCCTTTGCTTTCACCCAAAACCCAGATCCAAAAACCAATTATTTGCACAAGAAGAAGTAAAAGAAGAAATGGGTTTGACAAATCGACTAAGCTCGCACTCGAGTTAATCTCAATTTTGGCTTCAAATCTCAAGACTTAGTTGTTGCAAATGAAGGAGGGCTTGGGTTTTTGAATAGCTTCAACAGGATTTAGGGTCTTTTATTCTTTGCTTGTTGTTGTGTTGGGGTTTTTGTAGGATTGGGATTAAGGGGAAATGAAGCAATGAAATGAGTTTTTGACAGAAGAAAGAAAGAAAAAAATGAAGAAATGTAGAAGGAGATTCAGAAAAACAAAGAAAAGAAACGAAACAAAAAAGGGAAGAGGAGGGAAAATAAAAAAGAAAAGAAAAAGAAAGTATAATAGGACGCCACGTGGCAGCACACGATAGGCCATCACTGCCACATCAGTAAAAAATTAATGATGTTAGTCTCAAATACCAATATAGTAGACGGAAAAAAATTCAGGTACCAATCTAGGACAAAAAAAACCATAAGTACCAATCTGAGAAAAGTGAATAAGTTTAAGTACTAATTTTACATCTAACCATTGATTTTAAGATTTTTATTTGTTTAGAGAATTTTTCTCAAGAATTATTAATAATTTTTTATAATAATAAATATTCTTTTTGAAATTTAAAATTATATAGTTATGTATTTATAATTTGTATTACTAAACATGCCTATGAAATTAAAATGTAATTATATTCTATCTGTGAAACCCAAATTTTGCCTAGGCCCAATTAACAAACCAGAAACCCAAATACAAAAATAAATAAAAAGAGTCCAAATAATGTCCATTTACAACAACATGCCCAATACTAAACCCAAATTAAAAAAAAAACTAGCCCAAAACCACCCTAAGCCCTAAGCCCGAAATTTTCAGAAAAATGGAGAACCCTAGGGTTCCTCTTGCGCCACGCCTCTTCGCCACATCAACACCGTACCTCCACCGCACGCCAGCTTTCATCCGTACCTGCAAAACAAACAAAAAGGGACAGATAAAGGCAGCAGTAGGGAGGCAGTAAAAAACAGTAAAAAAGAAACCAATAGAAATGTTGTATTCATTGGCTATAAAAAGCCATCAAAATAATGTATTCAGGGGGATTTTTTAAATAAAAAATGCACATTCAGATTGAAAACAAGTAATCAGCATTAAAAAGGTGGCCTTTATTCTGTTTTATTTTCTTTTTTGCTTGATATTTGTTTTGAGTTTTGAAAGAAAAAAATGCAAAGTACGAAAAGAAGGTGTCCAAAACTATCTTACCTTTTTGTGCACTTGCACTGCCATAGGCAGTCGAGGTCCATCAATTTCGATGAAAATCAGCGATTATTGGAGTTCGGAGGTTGAAAGATAAAAAAAATGGCTTTTTCGATTCCCCGACCACAATGGACAGCGGCTACCACGGCAGAGGTGTGGCGGTCCAGTGACCGGAGCAAGACTGGACCGATGGCCGGAAAATGGAGAAGGAGAGAGCTTTTGTTAAGGGTTTTAAAGTTCTTTTTAGAGTAAAGGAGGAAATGATTTTTTTCGATAGAATTTTGGCTTATTTACTACCCCATATGGCGTCATTTTGGAGCAAGCCTCAGATGCCCAAAATGGCGCCGTTTCACCTAACCAACGCACGACTCGACCCAATACTTGAAGATCCACGTTTTTTCATAAAATGGATTATTTACGTGATTAACCCTTCCGCTTTTTCGGCCTGTTTCAATTTAATCCTTTTATTTTTTAATTTTTCGCTTGATTTTGCTTTATTTTTTAATTTGGTCCTAGGACCATTAGAAGAGGCCGACATCTAAAACGGTGTCATTTTGGGGACAGGGAATAATTTTCCAACAGACCCCTGCCTTTGTTCGCGTGTTCAATTTTAGTCTTTTGTTGCCTTTTTGTTCTTTTTCTAATTTTGGCCACTGATTATTTTCGTGTTTCAATTTAGTCCCCAATTCGTTAATCCGCAGAGGAAAGGACACGTGTCCTGGGGATGGGCTAATTTTCTATTTAGCCCTTGGTGGTTTTAGCGCGTTTTGTTTTAATCCTTATTAACCTGTTTTTATTATTTACAATTTGTACCCAAATTTCATTTCTATTTCAATTCCATCCTTAGTCCGTTTAACTTCAATTTTTATTTATTTATTATTATTATTATTATTTAAAAAAGGGGCTGTTTTATTTAATATTTCACCCAATATTTTATTTATTTGTTTATTTATGTAATTTCAAGTTTTAACTAAACTTATATTAGTTATTTATTTATTTATTTACTTGTCATTTTTAATTAGCTTGTCTTATTTTTATTTTTGCCTTTATTATTGTTATTTTATTCCCTTATTTGTTTATTTTTTTATGTACTATCAAAAGTTTAGATTATTCATTATTATTATTATTTAAATTTGGCCTTGTTTTGTTTGGTGTTTATTTTATTTTTGTTATGGTTGAAACTATTTGTGGATTATTTTATTCTATCTTTCTTTGATTGATTGTGTTGGTACCAAAATATATTATGTGATTATTGACATTGTGTGTAATGAATTGCTTATTAGTAGTTTCATATTGTTGTCATGTATCGGTATCATATTTTATTCACATATCTTTTTAAAATATTTCAATAACTTTCACCCTAAAATTCATAAAAAGGGATTCTTTAATAAATGCAATATTCTGTGTTTGGAAATTCGAGAAGTCGTATCCTAACTTACGGGGCTTCGATTTTCTCGTTAAATCCAAACCAAGTAAACGTTTTTAAAATTTTTAATGTTCTCGGGAATTAAGAAAAGATTGTATTCTAACTTACGGAATATGATTTCTTTCTAAAACCGAGATAGTTAAATTTCTTTCAAAATAAACAAAATTTTTGGGGTTTATTCTCATTTCGAGGGTTTAAGACATTGTGTCCTAAATTAAGGGACATTAATTTTTTTCTCGATTAAAGTAAAATACGCCATTTTTCTCAGAAAATTTTCAGTTAAATAACTTTTTAACAAAGGATCGTATTTTAAATCTCTTCAAAGTTCTCAATTTTCGATACTAAGACATTAATTAATCAATAAGGTACCAATTTTGGGCGTATTGAGGGTACTAACCCTTCCTTGTGCGTAACTGACTCCCGAACCCATTTTCTGGATTTTGTAGACCAAAAATCATCGTTTTAATAAATTTAAATTTTTGTTAAAATGATTGAATTATTAGGTAATCCGATCACACCTAAATAAAAAAGATTGGTGGCGATTCCCATTTTTATTTTCAAAATCAAAGCCGACGACCCCTTTTTTTAAAAAAAATGGTTTCGACACTATCAGCCAAATAATTTTAAGGAATTATAATAATAAAAGAGTGTAATTACTATAAACATACCCTCAAATTTAATTATGAATATATTTTTCCAACTCTATCAAAAAATGTATCTTAGGTTTTCCTAATTGAGAATTGCTAATGAAAAATCAGAAAATTTATATTTAAGTCAAAATAACAAAAATAAAATAAAATTTTAAATTGGGGCGAAAATAATTTTTATTAATTTTCAATAAAAAATAATAATTTTAATAGTTTTTAAAGATAATACAGAAAGGCATGATCAGTGTCGAGTTATAATATAAACTTAATAAAATAAATTATTAATGCATACAATCGATGGAGATAATAAGTTGTTCATATTAAAATAAAAATATATAAAATATATCAAAATGAGGCTTTGTTTGAGTGGTAAATGGAAGGTTTTATTAATCTAACTGGTGTGGGTTTAAATCTCACTATATGTGCATTTTTAGTAGTTTTTGTTGAAATAAAAAAAACTAAAATGCCCTCTAAAAATAACATATTTTAATTAGAAAATGACATTTGCATAATTTCCCTAATTGAGTTAGTACGTGGTTGACTCGTGACACTAACTTAATTAGTGACCTTATTAATAGTATAAATATATTATAAAAGATAAATAGGAAAAAAAAGTTAATTTCATTGATCAATTTTTGGGTAAACTATAAAAATAGTCACTTTTGTACATCTCAAATTACATTTTAGTCACTTACGTTATCATTTTGTTACGAAGTACTCATTCTGCCATTAAGCTCCGTTATCTCCCTAATGGCAATTCTACGTGGCAGTCCAAATGAGTTTTAAATGCCAACTTAGATGTCCAACTGGGATGAGAATAGTTTTTCAATCAAAATAGAAAAGAAAACTAAAAGAAAAAGGAGACAAACAATTTTTCTTTTCCAATTCAAGGTGCAATTAATTTAAAATTTTTAATTAATTAAATTTATTTAATTAAAAAACTATTTTTGTCTCAGTTGGACATCCAAGTTGGCATTTAAAACTCATTTTCACGTAGGATTGCCGTTTGGGAAGTAATAGAACTTAATGACAGACCACTTCGTAATAAAACAATAATGTAAGTAACTAAAACGTAACATTTCAAATATGAATGGCTAAAATATAATTTGAGTCAAATAAAAATGACTATTTTTATAGTTTATCCTTAATATTGTTTTTGGGTGGCATCTATCTTCTATCTCTAAATAAAATCCATTTTAAGATTCGATAACCAAAGGTATCTCTTTTTCCACTTAGCTGCCTCCTTTCAAGATTTGAAACTGTTGGCAATCTCGTTGTCGATTTGCAAGTGCAATGAACCACTGCTATGCATTCACTCTCCATTTATACCTTTCTATATTATTATCTCTATATTTTAATGTGTGTTTTTGTAGTTTTACACGTTTTCCTTGTTCTCCTTAGCAATTCATGTGAAAGTGAAACATTTATTCATGGTTTTTTAACCATGAAAATTGGGCCCCAATAATGACCAAAGTCATGATGTAATTATACGATGTTGAAAAGAATGACTATGATAGGATGTGATTATATATTATATTTAAAACATTTATCTCGACAATAACTACTATATCATGGCTTTTAACCATGATAAGTTGTCATTATAGAATCCCTTTTGTGTGTGGGGGTGGGGGGGGGGGTTCAATTGGATTTATGCTTTCAATCGTAATGAAGTCTTTGGCTTATATAGGATAACAATCTAGAGTTTACTTGACCATTTTTTATGGATATTGAATTTAGTTTGATTGATAAAATTCCTGGTGTTGGAAAGCATTATGGGATGGGGTTACAATTGGTAAAACAATTTGATTTATTGGTATTGAGTTGCTTGCATGCCATATTCTGAGTTGTAATTAAAAATATAATTACTATGAATCAAGCATAATATATAATTTAAGTCCGACTCATTTATTATGTTGTAGTCTCTTTTTAAATTCATTCTTTCACTAAGTATCTTTTTAAAAGCTTAATCACAAACTAAACTAAATAGTTTGTTTAACAAGATTATCTAATGAACAGAATAATGCTGTCTCTAACTTATACATAAACCAGTAAAACAAGTGCTCAATATATAAACAATGCTAAACTTGTGAACCTCAAGCTAGTGTCAATGATTGCAATTCAAAGTTTGTGACCATTACACAAAATGCATCTCATGGAGGTCTATCGATTAAATGGGGCTCACTTGACCCACGAAAATTGGCTTGATTCGAAAAACAAGTGAAGAAGCCCATCTACTTGAAGTCTTGGTGGCCGAGTGAGACAAATATAGAAAATTAGGCTACCTTGGTAAATAGGGAAAATAATCTTAGAAGATTTGTAATATGATAAGATTTAATTTTGTAATCTAGGAGATTATGTAAATCCCTTAATTGTAGATATGTTTCGATCTTATCCATTGATATAACTCGATCTATACCGTTGGTTTTAGGGAGCTCAACTATAAATAGAGAGCCTCTCATTCAATTGTAAATCATCCCATTGTATTTCATTCTTTAGTAGTGAATACTAAATTGAGAACATTTACTCAAACACCTCTCGTGCATTGTCTTTCTGTGGCTATTATGTTCTTTTGTACCTTTTTTTTTCGTTGTGAGATTGCTTTTCCTATAATTTGGAGCAGTTGAGGAATTCTACGAGAATCCTCACTTTATGAGAGTTAGGCTAATTTGGATGTATTTGGAGCAAAGAAATTGCCTAAAACTGCACAGATTGCAAAACTAAATATCTAGCCCCGTGACATTAATATGATCGATCCACCTTAAATTTCTTCCAATTAAGTGCTTTTAAAAGACATGAAATAAAAAATGTTTTTCTATACTTAGATTTCTTCAAAGTCAATTTATTTTTAGATATGGTAAGCAAATCGCATTAGAACTATCTTATTTGATTGAATAACTTCATCAATCATAACCTCAAAATCAAATATGGTAAGTGGCAACATATCTATGATAATATGCCAATACCTTGATGCGTACTTAAAAAAGAAAATAAATTAGTGTTGAGTATGTAATAATTAGTATTAGGCCTGAAATTCAAGTGCAAGATGAGAGACATATTGTAATCGTAAGGTTGAGCATAAGATTGGTTTAGTCATTTCGATTTAGAAAAATCAAAATCAAAATTAATAGATTTTTCTAAATAATAATAGGCAATTTATCATCTGTTGATTATAATTGAAATAATCACATCCATTTAAAAATGTTCAATTAAGTCTGTATATAAAAAAAATTGTATCCTATACAATGTCAGTGGAGTTAATTGAATCAATTTAGGATTTGATTTTGAAATTATATTAAAATTTTGATTTTTAAAATAAGAACTAAATTGAATAACTTTCTAAATTTTAAGGATTCAATCAAATGTTGTTTTGAAAATTTTGATTAAAACTCGTGTGAAATGGAGCTAAATGTCCAATATTCGTTTTTAAATTAAATTAGTTTAATTTTGGATTTGAGTTAATTTTCAAGTCTAAATTAAACATATTTTGTTTAATTCAACATTAATATTAAGAAAATTTGGCTTATGGTGGGGGATATTTAGATATCATACATGGGTCTTGAATCTAAAAAGTCAAAAAAAAAAAACAAAAGAAATATTAGAAATTTGTTTAAAGATTGACTAAATTGGGTCGTATTGAATATTTCTTTAGTTTTTAGGCCCATTATCATGGTGTATTCCAAGTCAATGTCCAAATGTCAAAGTCCAATTTTATTTGGTCCAAAGAAAAGTCAATGTCCAAATGTTAAAGTCTAATATACAATGTATTTTTCATTTCATTTTTGTGTGGATGTGCTCTGTGTTGTTGCATGCAAATCTCATAATCATATTTAGGAAAATGGTGAGGGTGTTTCTTTTACTTTCAGCTTTGAAAAGTTTTAGGAGTGGAAATAAGTTGTATATTTTAAGGATTGTAAAAAATGTAATTTTATCATTTTAATAATTTATATTTTTATAATTTTTTCATTTTATAAATTAGTACATGAACCTAATTCCTTAAGCATTCATACATACTAATAATCTTGTAACGTTTGATCATCATTCTAACTTAAGTAGAACTTCGTGGGGATCGAGTTACTTAACTAGAAGATCTTAAGTGTATAACCATAAACTCAACACTTATCGCATCATGCACCATAAATTAGTCATCGTGAAACAATCTCATCGAGTAGCATGCTGTTATTGGTTGTTCTTTTTGAAGACAAAACTACTTGCTATATCGTATGATAATACCTACCATAGAGGCTGATCAAACTATCATACGAATAGAAGAGAGTTCTACTTATTTTCAAGAAATCTCCTCAATGAGGTCCACATGATAGTCCTACCATGGGGTAGTTAAATTGTCACGCCATCACAAAAGACCATTGATGGAGGCCGTAGGTCTCATGTAGGGACCTTTTACCACTCAATATTTTAAAAACATGCGAGATTTTTAATGTCAAGTTTCAATCATGAATGATTAATATATGCATGAAAAGCACATGTGACATTCTACCCTAATATATATGACATGCATATCATATATATGCATGGACATACATTCGTAGTAATGCCAAAGTTTCCATGATTTCGTCGTAGAAAAATAAAATTGCAAAATTAAATAAATTCACCCCAAAGCATATTTTGAGTGCCATTTGTGCTCGTTTCTAACCTCCAACATGTCTCTACACCACTTAATCACACGTTAGGCCTCCCCAATGGCACTATTGGCCAAATTGGGTAAAAAAATGAACAAAAATGAGATATTTTTACTCATTAACTTAAAACCTAAAAATAACAAAAAACTATGCAAAATACGCTATTTTGCTCGAGAAAAAGCTCTTTAAGTATGCTGGGAAAGCCTAATTTGCCACATCAATTAGTGGTAGATCAACTCCCCCACACTTAACTCTTTGCTTGTCCTTAAGCAAATACACCAAACATGCAAAAGAAAAGACGACCCTTGATGTTCATGGTGTAACCTCTAGTGGGTTGTAAGTAGGACTGGTAGATCACAACATTAAGAAATGTGTAAGTCCATATGGTAAAGCCCATGGCATAAATTGAGATAATGTTTGCCAGAACAGTAAATCGATAAGTTCCCTGAAAGGCCTTAGTGGCTAGTATTTTGTGATGCCTTTTTGGCGTATTCTGTGATGCCTTTGTGGCGTATTCTATGACATCTAAGTGGCTATTAATTGTTAGCCACCATCATGGTGAGGTCTAGATATTCATTTAAAGCAGTTCTGAAGGAGTTTATTTTATGGTGTCCTGTTTTACGACCTTGCTATAGTATCCGTCAAAAAATAGAATTCAGTGTACTCGAAATTAGGGGCGATGTAAGTGTCCATCAAGTCTGAGAAAATCCACATTATGTATAGAAGTTATCTAAATTCTATGGTATCTGTCAAATCTGAAAATTTATACGCTATGTATAGAGGTTATCTGTAGTCTAAGTTTTCTTCCAAACCTTGTCGTCCTTGTGATATGTAGCATGGCTGGCTGGGATTCCCTGGGATAACTGGGAATGTTTCATCCACCAGAATGAGTCTAATATGATTTAAGATATGATCTGACTGATATCCTAAGAATTGCCAAATTCAGTATGAGAATCTGTCAAAAGTAGCATCTGTACGAAGTTCACCTTAAAAGATCAATTAGTATAAGTATCCTCCAAGAATAATGTTGGAGAGTGCACCATCTTGAGTGAAGTGTTCAACGCCTGTCTATGTGAGAAACCGTCAAAAGTAGATTTTGTATGAATATCATTCTAAGGAATGCATTCGCTTTTGAAAAGGAAATGAGATTCGTATTGAGTGGTGTAATCTATAATCTGCCTAATGAATGGATTGTGTATGTGATGGTCAAGTATGAAAGTTGGCGTATATGTAAGTGCCTATATTAAATAAGCATCTGTCAAAGACTGAAAACAAATTCAGAATCTTTAAGTTGTGGAAATCAACAGTAAACATTCAAAGGTAACTTGGATTGAAATTCACTAAGTCCGTTGAACTTATTAGTGTTTGTAAGTGCCTATATTAGAAAAGTATCTGTCAAAGACTGAAAACAAATTCAGAATCTTTAAGTTGTGGAAATCAACAGTAAACATTCAAAGGTAACTTAGATTGAAATTCACTAAGTTCGTTGAACTTATTAGTGCCTGTTGTTAGAGGTGAGTATTTGATAGAGTCGAGTCAAATCGAGTCAAAAAATTTCGAGTTAGTCGAGTTGATGAATCCTATTTTAGCAACCGAACTCAATTTGAATTTTTTTCGAATCGGATTGAATCGAATAAAAAAAGCTCGAGTTAAGTCAAGTCGAGTTAACAAATCCTATTATTTATACTCAATGTTGCGTTTACATGAACCGATTATTTAACTAGTAAATGAAGTGCAAAATTATTTAATTGCATAAACAATATAATTGTTTTGCTTTTTAACTTAGTAAACATTTATCAAAACAACGTAATTTACCTTTTAACTTAATGGTTTTGACTTTTAACTTTAGAAAAGGTAAACATTTGTCAAACCGGTGTAGTTTTGCCTTTTCTTATTCAGATTTTCGAATAACTTGAATTGTGTAATTCATATTCGAGTTAAACTGAAAACTTATATTTTTATTCGAGTTGATCCAAATAACTTGATAATTAACTCAAATAACTTGATTAACTCAAATAACTCAAACTATTTAATTCAAAATTTGAAAAATTTATTGAATTTTTCGAATCGAATCAGATTTTGCTCACCCCTATCTGTTGTGATGCAGGTTCTGAGTAAAGAGTTGGTATGCCGGGAAGGACCAAATCAGGAAGGAATGCACTAGAGTGGCAATTTGAATTGCGATATTATGCATACAAGGGACACCTCAGGAATATGGCGCTTAGTACTCTACACCATGAAAAGTCTATTTTTAACAAAGTTTTAAGTTGTAACGTCA
This sequence comes from Gossypium hirsutum, assembly GCF_007990345.1. Lineage (NCBI taxonomy): Eukaryota > Viridiplantae > Streptophyta > Magnoliopsida > Malvales > Malvaceae > Gossypium > Gossypium hirsutum. Next base: position 94,538,996 of record NC_053430.1, read on the forward strand.
TATGCCATTTTTGAAATAATGATATAATTATTAGTCATTTTCTTTCATTAATCTTTTGTTCTAAGAATAGTAAGTAAATGTATAAGAAGCATGTTTTAGAATGGAATTACGCCTATAGTAAATATTTTGTTAAATGTTTAAGTTTTGTAAAAGTTGACGTCTGAATCCAGTAATTCGGGTCAGGTATAAGGTGTTACATGCGTAATGGATAATCATTGGCACATATCATAGAACTCTATCAGTATGGGGTAGTTAAGCCTAAATAGACTTCTTATTGCCTTGGAAGTCTATTCATATTAGGATAATATTCAACCTTAAGCTCGGATGGATGGTTCCATTTGAAGTAGGATGGGTGGTCATGTTCAGGAAGTCAATGCGGAGTCAATGATGCCTTTTAGGCTGACATGTGTCTACTTGGCATAGGGATATAACATCAATAATTTTTTTTTTCGATTTATCTTGAATAAAATAAAAAAATATCTTCAGCCCAAACTATCAATCTTATAAGGCATTATCTGGCTTTAGATTTGGTACAAGAAAAATCAAATCCAATGATTCGCAATAATAAAAAATTCCACCTTGCAAGCTTTGATTGTGAATTTATTAGACATGTCTCAAATCCAAATCGGATACGACATACCAAAAGTGTGTTTGTTCAACTTGGGAAAAAAGGCATATTTATATTATGAAATATTAACAATAAAACTTTGATACATTATTGCTATACACAATTATTTCATCTGGGACACTTCATTAGGTCCAACCCCATCAATTTTTTACCAAATTTACCAAATTACATCAAGGTTTGGTTTGAAGTTGCTTGTTTACCAAATTTTTTTGTTTGAAATCAAGTTTTGGGGTTGAAAACTACTTATCAACCTCAATAGTAAAAAATCGTAAGAAAGATTTGTCCACAAAAAGCTCATACAATTAAGACACTCACGTGATTAATACTTATTCAAGAGTTACTCCCATTACATCTAATAAAATCCCCCATTACTTTATCACTAACTCTATAAGGATAGAGTTAGTGTCATGGGCTAATGTGCAAAGCCCGTGACCATCGCGCAAAATGAATCCCAAAGGTCTATCTGTTAGATGGGGATCATTTAATCCACAAGAACTGATCCGATTCAAAAAACTATCGAAGAAGTCAGTCTATTTGAAACCTAGGTGGCCCAATAAAGAAAATATGGAAATTTAGGCTACCTTTGTAACGCCCCGAATTTTATTAAATTGTTTCGGTAGGTATTTGACAAATACATGTCTGCTTCAGCGATAAAGTGTCTTGGGAAGTGATTGAGAGGTCCCAAGTTCAAGCTTTAGCTTGAGGAAAAATTTTGGTTTTTGATGGATAAAGCCATACTCTTGTCCGATGGGCTTAAGTTTAAATGCTAGTAGGATTATATTAGAATGGGCCTGCTGGTCTGGTGGTTAAGGTGTATGCTAGAGTGAGGGAGGTATTGAGTTTGAATCCCCACACGAGCAAGGGATTTATTTTTCTAATATTTCTGTGTGGGAGTTTGAAATGGACCAAAATTCGGTTAGTAAGGAGGTTGAGGGAGAAAATTAAAGGGACTGAGATAGGGAGGTTATCGGGTTTCAGTTTTTTTTCTTAAAAAGTTTTTCACTACCGTTTTTCCTCTACAATTGCTCTCTCCATACTTTTTCTATTTCTTTTTATTCCCTAGCCGAAAAACCCCCTATTGCTGTCGATCTTATTTCTTGATAATATCAGTATTTGGTCCTTTTCCTTTATCATTAGCCATCTCTATGGTTGGTGCGAAATCGTAAGTGTAGGGATACTTTTGGGTCTCGTTATTTTATTATGGGGTCGTTAAGAGACTGTTCTTTTGTTTAGGAGGCATCCAAGGTGCTGTGGATTGCTAAAACGGTGTTCTAAACAGCGAGGAATCACCGTATTCATTGGAGGTAAGTATATCTCTCTCTTTCGGGATTTGGCAGTTCTTAAGGAAATCGATTTAAGTGACTGATATTGGCTCGGCATTGTCAATTTTAGGCTTTTGAGTGCTCGTGGTTGGATTAGCAGCGAAAACAAACCAGGTGTGTACTCCGATTATGTAAAAAACGAGTTTCAATGAAAGGCGAAAAATGACCTATCGACGCCACACGGGCGTGTGGGAATCTGGGCCAGGCCGTGTGATCGACACGGACAAGGCCAAATTGGGCCGTATGACCCACACGAGCGTGTGGGCCCACACGACACGGGCAAGGTACACAGGCGTATGAACCCCTTCAATTTGAAATGTTCTGTAAGGTTGCACGGGTCGCCCAAGTCGACTGTGACCTATAATAGGGTCGATAAGCCTTATCTAGACTCTTAGTTCTGTGTTGTATGTGTTTGCATGATATACTTAGCATGATTATTTAATCTATTTTGTAAATAAATGTTTGATCTGGTTGTCTGCATTACAACATGCCATATTTGTATGATGCACTGCATCGGGGTGGGTCTGAAAAAGTAAAGAGAGTATTTGAAGGGTTTCATAAGCCCGTTATCTGGCAGCTAAGCTGCATACGTATGATATGTGCTGCGATGGGTACCTTATGGTGTGTAGGGTTGGATGGGTCGATTATATCCCCATTTATGGTGTGCAGGGATGGGTGGGTCGATTTTATCCCAACATGGTGTAATGGGTTGAACGGAGATGGTGTGCAGGGTTGGTGGGCATGATATTTCTGATATTTGATCTGTTATGCATATGATATCTGTATGGCTAAGGCCGAAATATCTGTATTCTGTTGTTTGTTTGTATGCATGCTGTAATAGGCCCATTTCGCCCGGGCCCATAATGTTATCTAAAAACAAAAGCAAAATCAATTAATTAAAAAGTCCAAGTTTTTTACAAAAATAAAAGCCCAAAGCAAGATCCCTAACCCAAAGGCCCAAACACCCAAAAAATTCTCAGCAGCACTGGAAGCTTCTGGAACGTGCCAGAATAGGCCAGAGAGCTAGGGCTCCCACGAGTGGTTCTTCACATGGCCTCCTTCGCACGTCTCTCCGCTCCGCTGTACAACCGAGCCTGCAAAAGAACACACCAGAAAGACTCAATAACAGAATTCATAGCAGATGACAACAGGAAAATAGGATTTTTTTTATATATTTTTATTTATCTTGTAAATCTGGCTATAAAAGCCATTGATGTACCTGCAAATAAAAAAAATTACGCACACAGAATATACTCTACGCATACAATATCTGTACACACGCACAGAGAAGAGAGAAAAGCGCTTTAAGATCAATAGAGGTGATTTCATTTTTTTCTCTTCCGATTTTTTCCGTTTTTTCTTTTCTCTTTATTTTCTTATTTGTTTGCTCATTTTTTATGCAACTTAAGGCCGATGAAAGCCCTAAATCTGCCATGCGAGTATAAGGGCGAGAGGTCACATAATAGTGGAAATCTATTCATTTTACAAATCTGTTTTTATTTTTTTTCTTTAAAAAATAACATGAGATTTGAAAGCTTCATTCAAATAAAGAAGAAAGAAAGGAAAATACTTACCGAATCCTTTTAGATCTGGTCGAGCTCCTTTAACGGCAAGATTGGGCACGTCTCGCTTACTGGTAATCACCTAAAATCATGGTGGTTTGGCAGTCAAGTGAAGGAAACCCTAAAAAATTTGATTTTAATGGCTGGAATTTCTTTTGATCTAAAATGGGGCTACGTTTGGGGAAAGGAAATAGAAGAAAAGGGGTCTTAAATGACCATTTAATAAAATGGCACAGTTTTATGGAGTAAGGTCCACGCGGTGACTCATTTGGCAGGCCCAATCTGCGCATTACCACTAAAAAATGGGGAATTTTCGCAACAAATCCTTCCCCTTGCGCACAACCTTCAATTTGCGCCCAATTTGCCTACCTTGTGTTTTAAAATTTGGCCTACTAATTTGTGCTTTGTTTCACTTTGATCCGCGATTCCTTGCAGCATTGTAGGCGCGAGATATTTACAAATTCAGTCCCCATACATTTATGCGCTTTGAGCATTGGTCCATGTTATGATTACTTTATTTGCAAATTATCCTCCCTATTTTATTGCAGTATTAATTTGGTCTTATAATTGTACAATTGGTTAATTTAAAATATATTTAATATGTTTATGCATTAATCCATGTTAATAATTTTGTTTGTTACATTTATATAATTATTTTTAGATTATTTTTTCGCATCATGTATCTTATTTCTTTAAATATTTTATATATGTTGTATACTAATCATTCTTTTTAGCTTTTATAATAATTATTGTTTTGTATATTGTAAAATTCTTTTATATTACATTGTTTAAATACCTTATTAATAAGTGTTGTTAATATATTTATATACATAAATTATTTAAAATATTTCTTAATTTATGTTTAATTTGCATGTTTATATGTACATATGATAATGTTTTGGAAAATCCATCTTTGTACTCATAAAATTATTATTTTAAAAACGTGTCTCCATATTATGTTATCCAAGTATGTTATTTAATATCTCTTTTAAATATTTTTTAAGTAAAATGGTATGTATGATAATATAATTTCACATATATTTATTTTTATACATAAGTTTTAAATAAAAAAATCTATCATATGAGTAATACCTTGCCATGAATTATTATTTCTTCATATTTAGTATATTATTTAAATTATTATTAAACATATATTTAGAACTTATATTTAATTTGTATTCATTATTAAAGCCAAGATATTCTTATACATATATATATATTTTTAAATAAACTCGTATAATTGTGTTTTTAAAATTATTACGTATATAAGTTATGTTTAATTTTATAATTCATATTTTAATTAAATGATATTTTGACATATAATTATTTCTAACATTTTTTTCACATGTATATGGCACATATTAAATTATTTTTACTATGGTACATGTTATTATTTTCATATAACTTTATGTAAATATTTTTTCTATGTATATATATCCGCTTTTAAAATTATTTATGTGTATATTATTTTTAAGAACCCTTTTAAATCATATAATTTATTGTATCTCATATTATCCTTATGTTTTTTCATATATATATATTTTGTTACTTATATGTTTACTTCATTTTTTATACATTATTAATTTCATTCTTTTTATCAATAATTATACCCAATGTTTATTTGTATATAAAGGTTTCATAAATTTGCTTTGTATATTATTTTATATCATGTATTGTTATTCCTTCATATTTAATACATTATTTAAATTATCTGGTGAATTATCAATTTTTGAATAAATTTGTGTTTTAAATATTTGTATATGATTTGATTTGAACTTTGAAATTTATAATAACTATTTCAATAAACATATATCCCAAGTTTTATGCAAATGTGTCAACTTATATATATATTATATGATTATTAATTCTTCATTTTGTTTCATACATATTTTTGTACATCATTTTATTTTGTGTTATGATCATGTATATTATTTTTATATTAATTATTCATTATCCATGCTTAAAGAATTTTTTTTGTTACATTATACTGGAAATAATTGTTGGATGCATTAAGCAAGGTTTATTGTACTTTGAGTATATTACCTAAACCCTTCCTCATGCGTAACCGACTCCCAAACTCGTTTTTTTATTTTACCTAAACCAAATTTATTTTTCATTGAATAAAGTGTTTTAATAGGTGGTCCAATCACACCTAAATAAAGAGATTGGTGGCGACTCCACACTCGGTTTTAAAAGTCGATCCCCATTGCTTTCAAATTAAAAAAGGGTTTCGACACATGCTATACTGTGGAGATGTACACACTGAGTTGCAAAACTCACCCTTTTGTTATTTTGTGTGTTAGGTAATCCTCAGCAGTAGATTGATCAGTGACGGAGGGCTCGATGGTGACCATTGGTAGACATTTACGGATTTTTGAGTAACACTTTATTTTGTTTGCTTTATTTAATTATATGTTTTGGGATTAATATGTGTTTGGTCATGGATTATTCTTGGGTTTATTTTGGGATTTTAAACTGTTAAATTATTTGATTTATGACTTAATGATGTTTTAGCCTCCGCGTTAATGAAATGTTTTCGCTTGATATCTGGAGTAGAGATTTCACGACTTAAGTAAAGATAACAAATTGGACGATTTTTGACTTGCTAAGGTTTTCTAAAAAGCACTCACATGTGACACCACCAGATTCGGCCATAGCATCTAGGTCGGGTTTGGGGGTGTTACAACCTTGGTAAATAGGGAAACTGATCTTAGAATGTTGAGGAGAATAATATCTGATAAGATTAGATTAGATTTGATTTGATTGTATAATCTTGTAAATCTTTTAATTGTAGGGATAGGCTTCATCTCATCCATCGATGTAATTTAGCTAAACCATTGGATTTGGGGGAGCTCAACTATAAATAGAAAGCCTCCCCTCAGCTTTAAACCATCCATTGTATCCTATATTCTTTGTGTGTGAATACAATTGAGAGCATTTACTCAAATATCTCTTGTGCATTATTTTTCTGTGGTCATTCTATTCTTTTGGGCACTCTTCTGGCTTGTTCTGCTTCTGCTATATAAACTGGTGTCTTGGAGGAATTCTGTGAGAATTCTCACTTTGTGAGAGTTAGGCTGACTTAAGTATGTTTAAATAGAAAGAATCACCTAAAGCCACATAGATTGTGAGACTAAAGGTCTAGTCCTGTGACATTAGACCATACTCAATTATGTTCAAGTAGAGCACTAACTCTAGCACTGTAAGGTATCTATTTAGACGAACCCATGCCAAACCCCTCGTCTATATAAGCTCCTCCTTTTTTCAAAGATACTCCACTCAAATATCTCCAAACTTTGGCTCTCCTAAAACTTTCACTAATGACTATCAACACGTTCATGTGAACCACTTTCGATCTCTTTCATCTGATCTTGTAACAATAGTTACCATTGAATTTATTTTTAATTTTACCATCCAAGCTAACAATTTATCGCATAGTTCTTTTTTTTTTTTTTTTCGCAAGGGGTATATTTTATCTTACCGGTTCTATACAAAATTTATTTACTGTGATTGGTTATTTTGCAGTCCAAAAGTGTTCTATTTGCACTGTTTTTAAAGGGTTTTTTTTTTCATCAGGGACAGGTAGGCAATGCAATAGGAGTAATATAGTTTGGAAAGGGGAATAAAGTCCTTTTTATCAAGTTGCAACAACCAACACCAACTTTCTATTTTCATATCAGGATTTCCATTTTGAATCTCCATTATTGGGTTATTTTAATAAAAACTAATATCAAAAATAAAAATTGAAAAAGGAGGAAATTATGTGATTTAGAAACCTAAGATGTCATGACCTAAAAAGCAATAATGAACAGCCCTTTTTTACAGTCGACATCACTAGTTAGGTTGGGTTGGGTTGGGTTGGGTTGGGTTGGTGAGTAACAAAAAAGCTCTCATCTTTTCAACATCTGCTCAAAACACAATCATTTACTTAAGTCCCTGTCAATCCATAACAAGTGTGTGAGTGTGTGTATATGTGTATATATATTAGATTCTCTTCCTTAAATTTATTTAATATTCATGTTTTTTAAATAGTTAAACAATAATTATAATAAATTTAAATTTAAAATTAGAATGATGAGTATTTTTTTTAAAAAATAATATTTTAAAAGTAAACGAAAATTTTTCTTTTTTTATATTAAAAATATTTAAAAATATCCTATAGAATATAATAAAATATTTAAAAATAAATATATAAAAAATGAAATATGTGACAATTTTTAAAATCTACTTATAAAATTAAAAAATATTTATTATCAACATACCAAATATTAACAATACACACTACTTGTGAAACATTACATCTCAATTTTGAGTAATCATCTAACATTTTTCTCAGCCAAAACATGTTATATATGTCTTAATTAGATCAATTTTATTATTAAATAATTCAAAGTGAAGATATCATAGATTCTCAATTTCCTTAGAAACACTAAGTTTATCTTTATGAGTCGACTTTTCCTAAAAGAGAAGTCTTTATCAGTCAATCAATTAAATACATTTGATCATAAAATGGCTTTATGAAAAGTGTTTTCACTATAGACTTGCTATTCGATTTCATTTTGTGTTCACAAGACAATTAATATCACAAATAGTTTCACAATGCCACAAAATGTCAATACATACAACCATGAGATTATATGTACTAAGCTTAAAGTTGATGTAAGATCATCAGTGAAAGTTCAATGCTTAAAAATTAAAATTTTATAATTTGGACACATTTGGAATTTCTAGTCGGAACATTTCTTAGTGTTTCGATCATGTCTCGACCTTCAGGATTTCATTTTATGTGTACTTTATATCGTCAGAACGGGAATTTAAAGATTTGTTCAAATATTCGAATATCAACACAAAAATGCATCTGGAAGAAATCCAAAAATAAAGATAAAGTTACAAGTTTCACATTGATAGACAATTTTGATGCATTTTCGTGATTGGATCATATCTCCTAACATACTTGAAGTTTGGAGTTGAAAACTCTGCAATGAACATACAATATGCAGACCATCAATCAACCTACTTCGACTTTTCCCATTGGGAGACGTTAACTTGGACAAAAGGAGTCATTAATTAACATGTAAAAAGTGACTCAAAAGATGACAAAGAGGTGGGCCTAGAAATTTAATACTAGCAAGTCATTTGCATTGTTATTTTCCTATTAACAAACCTTTACACATAGCCTTTGGTTTCAGAATAGGAGGCATTTGGAAGTGGAAAAAAAAGAGAGATCATTTTCTTGTTAGTATTTGTTTGTTTCTTTATCCTTATAAAATCTCAAGTTTCTTATATCTAATATGTCTTTTTCATATAAGTTTGAGTTGTTTAATTTCGTGGGTGAAACTCTTGGAAAATATTAAGGTAAATTTCATACTCATCATTTGAGCTAAAATTAATTATCAATCACTTAGAAATAAAAATAAAAGTCAACGCAAGAAATTAACTAAAAATAATAAAAACAAATATCTATAAGAAAATATACTGAGGTTAAAGGATCAACTCTTGGTGTCATATTAATATTTATATTTTAGTACTCAATGTTATTACTCAATTAGAATCCACACAAAAAGGGAGGTCTCGATCGAATAATCTTGCAATGTACATCCAATAATTAAGCATATGAATCCATAAGCAAAAGTATACCTGTTAAAGGACTGTCCAAAATGATTGCCCAATAAGTCCTAGAGTTTGACAAATTGATACGAGCAACTCAGCCTAATTCAAAGGCCATAATAGAGATGAGCTTAGTTTCCCTGATGGCCTAATTACGAGATTCAAATCCAAACAGATAAAGTCAAAACTCAACTTAGTTGTTTAAGACTTTATCACAAAAAAATTCGAGAAGAAGAGTTGAAGTTTCAAGATGATGAATTCTAGAGTAATGATAAATTAGAAGAGACTAATTATGTTCGTGGGTCTAAACTCTCAATTTATGATGACAAGCCCATGTGAAAAATGCTAACAAGTTTAGGCATTTCACTTCAAGAACCCCAATTGATCTCACGAGCCTAGACGTTTCATATTGGGTTTGAGTTTTAGGCTTAATTTTTATTATATATAAGCCCAATATTTTATTTATCAGCTCTTATTATTTTATTATTATTTTATTCTAAATTTTTTATAAATATTAAGTATTTTAAGTTATCTAGGAGTTTTATGTTAACAAGAATAGTTTAGTTTAAAACTACTTCTTATTTAGATTAAATTAGAGTTCTAATATACTTAGGATTTTTATTTAGATTTATTTAGCTAGCCTATATATAGACCTTTGCATTGTACACAATACATTCAATTCATTATTATTCTATTTCTCTTTTAAGTTAATAAATTCTCTTTGGGTTTTTCTTTTCAAGAATTTCTCTTGAGTTTCTTTTAGAAGAGTTTTAACAATCTTTTTAGATTGTGGGGATCATGTTTAAACTTTTTCTTGCCAAGATTGCTATCTTGGAGGGGAAATTAAAGCCGCTTGAAGAGAGTTGTGGATTCTTCATGTTTCCAAGGCTTTTTAGGATTTCTACACGCCATGTTCTATCTTTCCATTTTCCTTCTTTATTCTCTTCCTTAATCTTTGATTTATTATTTTATTTCAGTTATTTATTTTAATTGTTTTATATGACTTGGATTTAATTTCGTTTCAGATTGTGTCAAAATCCAAGTTTCTTTCCGAACGTCTAGAGCCCTAAGTCAAATCCGTGACTTTGAAAGACTTTACGATCTGTTTTCGCATTCATCCTTCTCATCCTATATCATTTGGTATCAGATTTGGGCATTTTAGGTGTTCTTTTTGTTTTTATAAACTGATTTCTAGAAAACAGTCTCAAAATAATTTTGTTTTACCCCGATATTTTCAGAAAAATATTTTTCAATAGGTAAACGATATTCAAATGATCTGAAATTTTACATACAATTTCTTGGAACCATTTTATAGTATAAAAAAATATTTCCCACAAAAAAAAGTGATAAAAAGTACAAAAAAATAAAATCTAAAAAAATAAAAAAATATTCTGTGGATTGAATTTTGTGCCAAAACTTTCCAGATCAGATCTACATTATTTGAAAAGGCTCCAGTTTAAATTTCATTATTTTTGGAAATTGGGAACACCTAGAACGAAGTTTGTCAAGTTGCTCTGCATTTTTTTCGAGTCTTCGGGTTTCAACAATTTTCATGGACTCTTAGCTTTAAGTTTTCATTTGTTTTTACTTTTTATTTTTTCCTCTACGTATTCTAACACTTTCTTGTTTATTCCTTCCTCCGTGCAACAGAATTCTTTGATGTCTAAACCAATTTTGGACTCATAGTGCTATTAGGTTTGCTTTGATAGTTTGATTCTAATACGTCCTAATTGATTGATATAGAAACTTTTTAAAAGACTCATAAGATTAATTCTTACCTCATTGAGAAAATTTTTTTAGTACATATAGGTGAGGTTTGCTTAATTTTTTCTTTTGAAGTGTTGTGTTTTTTCAGGCTTTCACTATGACTCGTGGCACTCGTGCCCGTAAAAACCATGATGAGTTACCATCTGATGACAAAGAACAAGATGTTACATTGGAGAATATTGTGGGATGGTAAAATTTCAACATCAACAATTGGACGAGGTATGTGACATTTGAGGCCAATTTGACTAAGTGTCGAACGGAACTACAAAAGAACGTTAATCAGCTTTCCAATCAAATTCAACTGCTAACTCAAGCTGTTGCTCATTTGGAGGCTTCTTCAAATCGACGATCTTGTGCTTGTGATAATACTGATAGATGCGAATATCGTCACATTGATGAAACTTTTGGTATTTCTAATCGAGGCCATCCTTCTGTCACTAAAAAAAAGTTCAACATTCCACCATTCCAAGGAAAGTATGATCCAGATGCATATTGTGATTGGGAGGATAAAATGGAGATCATGTTCCATTATTATAAGTGTCTGGAGGAGTAGAAAGTTCCATTAGCTATATTGGTATTTTCAGATTATGCATTGAGTTGGTGGATTCAACTTGTGTTGAACCGCCAAAGAAATTGTGAACGAGATGTTGATTCATGAGAACAGTTGACACAAATCATATGAAAATATTTTTTATCCTACCTCACTATTATAGGGATATTAAACGGAGACTTCAATGCCTTGCTCAAGGTAATCGATCTGTTGATGAATACTTTAAGGAGATGGAGATGTTTATGCATAGAACAAATGTCCAAGAAGATGAGGAGACTATTATGGTGCAGTTTGTATCTGGTTTGAATGTTTCGATAGCCAATGTTATTGATCTTCAAACCTATATTGATCCTAAGGATACAGCATGTAAGGAAATTAAGATTGAGCGACAATTTCAACAACGTCAATCTCGTCCATTTAGTGCTGCACAATATTATAGAGGTACGAGTTCTAATTCTACTTTCAAGAATTCAAAATTTCCTTCTGCTACTAATAAGTTGCTGCCAAAACATGATGAGACTAAACCTTTTGAATGGAACATTAGGGCTCCTACAAAATATTCTTCTTCATCTTCTAAGTAGCTCACTTCTACTACTTCACCAAAACAACAACGAGCTCGTGAAATTGAATGTTTTAAGTGCAAAGAGCGTGGGCACTATAGCTGTGATTATGTCAACACGAGACTTTTATTGATCAAAGAATATTGTGATTATACCTCTGATTCTGATAAAACAGATCCAGATATGCCTGAATTAATTGATGAGGTCGATAATGGAGGTAAATTTTATGGTGAATAAAAGTTGGTGGAACCACTAACTCATCCTTGTTGTCTAGTTGTGAGGCGCATCCTCAATATCCAATTAAAGGATGATCATGATCTTTAACGAATTAATATATTCCATTTGAGGTGTTTGATTAAAGGTAAACTTTGCTCATTTATCATTGATAGTGGAAGTTATGCTAACGTTGTGAGCAGCTACTGTATGGATTTTCTTACTTTGCCATGTAGTAAACACCTTACACCATACCATCTTCAATGGCTTAACGAAGGTGCAGAGGTCCATGTGGTAAAACAATGCTTAATCACTTTTAAACTTGGGACCTACATTGATGATATTTGGTGTGATGTCGTTCCCATGCATGTCTCCCACTTGTTACTTGGTAGACCATGGTAGTAAGATCATAATGTTATTTATCATGATAAATTAAATCGATATTCTTTTATTTTCTAGGGGAAGAAGTACATTTTCACCCCTTTGAATCCGAAAGATATTCATAATGATTAAATCGACGTGATGAAGTTTTGTAAGGAGGTTGTGGGAAGTAAGACAAAAAATTCAAAAAACGCTCAGAGAAAAGAGGTCTCTAATGAAAATAGCCAAATTAATGATGACCCAATGGTGAGTGCATCCTCTTGTGAGAAAAAAAGAGTGGTTCACAATTTTTATGCGAGTGGAAAATATGTGCGACAAGCCTTACTCACTAAATAACCTTGCATCATTGTCTAATTTAGAAAAAATTGTTTATCTTTGACTAACCTTCACAGCTCTTTGCTTAGTGTTTTTGTGTCTCTTTTATAGGAATATGAAGATATTTTTGAAGACTCACCTAAAGGATTGCCACTTTTGAGGTGTATTAAGCATCAAATTGACTTAGTACCTGGGTCAACAATTCCAAATCAACCAACTTATCGAAGCAATCCTGATGAGATGAAGGAGCTATAAAAGTAAGTAGATGAACTTTTGGCAAAGGGTCACATTCGTGAAAGTTTAAGTCCTTGTGCAGTGCTGGTAATTTTGGTACCAAAGAAAGATGATACATATAGAATGTGCATCGATTGTAGACTAATTAACCAAATTACTATTAAGTATAGATGTAATAGCCCATTTTTGCCCTGCCCATTTCAGTATTTAAAATAATAAACCCCAAAAAAATAAAAATAAAACAAAGTCCAAGTCCAGTACAAAATTACAAACATATAATTTGGCCTAATCGGAATGGCCTATTACTTGAAAAGATTTAAGGTCCATCTATAAGCTTGACTCATATGGAAATATAATCTTTAAGGATATGCAATCTTAGATATGATACAATCTTAGATATGATATGCAATCTTAGATATGATATGCAATCTTGAAGATATGATCTTGTAATAATGGAGATTTAATTTGTAGATATCCTTTAATCTTAATCGTTGATGTAATTGATCTGTACCGTTGGATTTGGGGAGGCTCAACTATAAATAGAGGCCTCCCCCTTCATTGTAAATCACTGGAGTTTTGGGAAGCAATAAGAATTCTTGAGAGCATTCACTCAAATTTCTCTCCCTCTTGCGTTCTTACTCTCTGTGGTTTGTTCTTATTTTATTCTTCGTCTATATTAGTTTTTCAACCTTTTTTTTTATTTTAATTTCTTCATTTTTCAAATATGTATATTTATTCCTATCTTTTATACATTTGATTATGTATTTTATATATTATAATATTTAACCTTTTTATATAGTTTATTTTCAAATATATATTTTCTATGCATGTATATATATTATATTATCATTTCATGTATTTTGAACTATTGCATTATATTTTTATAATTTGTAAATGTTCTATTTATTCATTTTTAGTGTATGTCATTTATCTTATTTGCGCATAGTTTCATTTTTTATATGCTATGTTTAATTATTTCTTTTATGTGCTATTTTATGATATATATTGTTGAATAATTTTTGCATGTATTATGTTTTTCTTTTAGTTTACTCATGTTTTTATTTGTTTATTATCTTATATTTACCCTAGTATGATTTTTTTCATTAAACGTATGTTCATATTATTTAGTTTTGTCTTAATGATATTATTTATGTTTGTATGGAAATGTTAGAATATTTTGTACATCTATGCTTCATGATGCATTAATATGTCATCCTAAAACGTCATTTAAAATAATATTCCAAGTTTTTTTTAAAAAAAAATAAAAGGCAATGCTTGATGTTTGGAAACTTCGAGAAAGGTAGTGCCCTAACTTACTGGGTTGCGACTTTTCTCGTTGAATTCGAATAGTCAAGCACCCTTCTAAGTGATTTTGAGTTTTCAAAACTTAAACAATTATTTCGAGATTTCAAAACATAGTGTCCTAACTTACTGGATATGGCGTTTTGCTGTTTCGAGATAGAAATTTTCGAAAGACGAGCTTAGTTTTGAAGGTTTTAAAATGTTGCGTCCTAGCTTACTGGATGTGATGTTTTGACTCGTTTGAAATAAGTGAGCCTTAATTTTCAAAATTGAGACATTCTAATTAAAAGAGGTTTGCATCTCAAAACTTTCAAATTTCTGACATTAAAGACACTTGATAATCAATTAGGTACCAATTTTTGGGCGTTATGAGGGTGCTAACCCTTCCTTGTACGTAACCGACTCCCGAATCCGTTTTCTCGACTTTCGTAGACCAAAATTAATGTTTTAAAACAAAACATTTTATAAGGTGATCCAATCACACCTAAAAAATTGGTGGCGACTCCCGTTTTCGTTTTTCTTAAAGTCGATTCCCATTTTCCAAAACTCGATTTAAAAATGGTTTCGACAATAGACATCCTATTCCAAGGCTTGATGATATATTTGATGAACTTTATGGTGCTTGTCTTTACAAAAATTGATTTAAAAAGAGGCTACCATCAAATTCGAATAAAAGAGGGGGATGAATGGAAAACAACCTTTAAAACTAAGTTTGGTTTATATGAATGGTTAGCCACACCTTTCGGTTTGACTAATGCACCTCGTACTTTCATGCACTTGATGAACAATGTTTTGATACCTTATTTGGGTAAATTTATGGTAGTATATTTTGATGATATTCTGATTTACTCAACTTTTTTAGATGATCATGTTTTTCATGTTCAATCTATTTTGGATATTCTGCGAACTGAAAAATTATTTGCCATCCTTGATAAACGCATTTTTTTTGTGATAAACTAATATTTTTAAGTTTTATAGTAAGTGCTCAAGGTATTCATGTTGATGAGGACAAAGTAAAGGCAATTAGGAGTGGCCCACTCCTAAATCAATTATCGAGGTGAGATCTTTCCATGGTTTAACAAGTTTTTATAGACGTGTTGTGAAGGATTTCTCCACTATTGCTGCTCCATTAACTGAGATTATTAAAAAATTTGTGGGTTTTAAGTGGGGAGAAACCCAGGAAAAGGCTTTTCAAACTTTAAAGGATAAGTTATGCTCTGCTCCGGTTCTTAAATTACCTAATTTTTCTAATACCTTCAAACTTGAATGTGATGCTTCAGGTATTGGAATTGGCGCCGTGTTGGTTCAAGAAAAAATGCCAATCGTATTTTAGTGAAAAACTGACAGGGGCGCAATTAGACTACTCAACTTACGAAAATGAGTTGTTGGCATTAGTTCGAGCTTTACAAGTTTGGCAACATTAATGAGTTCATGATCCATGCAGATCATGAATCCCTAAAATGGTTAAAAGGACAAGGTAAGTTAAGCAAGAGACACGCTCGATAGGTATAATTCATAGAGACATTTCTATATACAATTAAGTATAAAACATGTAGTTAATATGTAGTTGTTTATGCCTTATCTCGTATATATTCTCTAATAACTACATTAAATGCTAAAGTCTTGGGGTTTGAACATATAAAATATTCATATTTAAATGATATTGATTTTGTTAATGTATTTTCTAATTGTGGGAATGGTGCCTTTAACAAGTTTTATCTTGTAGACAGGTTTCTTTTTCGCCTAAACAGGTTATGTGTTCCACAATGTTCCATGAGAGAGTTATCAATCCGTGAGGCACATAGTGGAGATCTAATAGGAAACTTCGGTGTTGCTAAGACACTAGATATTCTACATGAACATTTTTATTGGCTGCATATGAAAAAGGACGTTGAAAAGGTATGTTCTAATTGTATTACTTGTAAACAAGAAAAATCTAAGGTAATGCCTCATGGACTTTATACTCCTTTGCCGATTCCTTATTCGCTATGGGTAGACTTATCCATGGATTTCATTGTTGGTTTGCCATGAATCAAAAAGGGTCGATATAGTATTTTTGTTATTGTTGATAGGTTTTCAAATATGGCTCGCTTTATTCCTTGTCACAAAACAGATGACGCTACACATGTGGTTGACTTATTCTTTTGAGAGGTGGTGCGCCTACATGGGATACCTCGTACCATTGTATCTAATAGAGACGTAAAGTTCCTAAGCCACTTTTGGAAAGTATTGTAGAGTAGGCTTGGTATTAAATTATTATATCATACTACATGTCACCCCCAAACTGATGGACAAACTGAGGTAGTCAATCGAGTCTTAGGTGCTTTACTACGAGCTGTTATGGGTAAGAACCTTAAAAATTAGGAAGAATGTTTTCCATTTGTTGAGTTTGCATATAACTGATCTCTTCACTTTACAACTTCCTATTCCCCATTTGAACTTGTTTATGGTTTTAATCCACTAACTGTACTTGATCTTGTACCATTTCCTATAGAAAACATTTCTAGTTTAGATGTTGAGAAGAAAGTTGAATTGGTGAAATCCATGCATGTGAAAGCAAGACAACGAATCGCCAAAACAAATGAAGCAACTGCCAACAAAGTTAACATGGGGCGCAAACAAATTATCTTTGAGCCCGGTGGCTGGGTTTAGGTCCACATGAGAAAAGAGTGATTTCCAGCTAAACGCAAAACAAAATTAAACCCACGTGGTGGTGGACTTTTTCAAGTTCTCAAGCGCATTAATGATAATGTATATCAGATCAACCTCCTGGTGAGTATAATGTTAGTGCCACTTTTAATTTCGCTGACCTTTCTCCTTTTTTTATTGCTGATTCGAAAACAAATCCTTTTGTGGAAGGGGGGAATGATACAAGCAACTCAGCCCAATTCAAAGACCATAATAGAGATGAGCTTAGTTTCCCTCAAGGCCCAATTACGAGATCCAAATCCAAACAGATAAAGTCAAAACTCAACTTAGTTGTTCAAGTCTTTATCAGAAAAAAAATCGAGAAGAAAAGTTGAAGTTTCAAGGTGATGAATTCTGGAGTAATGATGAATTAGAAGAGACTAATTATGTTCGTGAGCCCAAACTTTCAATCTATGATGATAAGCCCATGTGGAAAATGCTAACAAGCTTAGACATTTCACTTCAAGAACCCCAATTGATCTGACAAGCCTAGACGTTTCATATTGGGATCAAGTTTTAGGCTTAATTTTTATTATATATAAGCCCAATATTTTATTTATCAGCTCTTATTATTTTACTATTATTTTATTCTAAATTTTTTATAATTATTAAGTATTTTAAGTTATTTAAGAGTTTTATGTTAACAAGAATATTTTAGTTTAAAACTACTTCTTATTTAGATTAAATTAGAGTTCTAGTACACTTAGGAGTTTTATTTAGATTTATTTAGCTAGCCTATATATAGGCCTTTGCATTGTACACAATACATTCAATTCATCATTATTCTATTTTTCTTTTGAGTTAATAAATTCTCTTTGGATTTTTCTTTTCAAGAATTTCTCTTGAATTTCTTTTAAAAAAGTTTTAACAATCTTTTTAGATTGTGGGGATCATGTTCAAACTTTTTCTTGCCAATGTTTCTATCTTGGAGGGGAAATTAGAGCCGCTTGAAGGGGGTTGTGGACTCTTCGTGTTTTCAAGGCTTCTTAGGACTTCTATATGCCACATTCTATCTTTACATTTATCTTCTTTATTCGCTTCCTTAATCTTTGATTTATCATTTTATTTTAGTTATTTATTTTAATTATTTTATCTAACTTGGATTCAATTTCATTTTAGGTTGTGTCGAAATCCAAGTTTCTTTCCGAACGTCTAGAGCCCTAAGTCAAATCCGTGACTTTGACAAACTTTTCAATCTGTTTTCGTGTTCATACTTCTCATCCTTTATCAAAAATGAATCCATAAGCAAAGGATGATGCAATATGATAGTTCAATTGCTTAAGTTCAGTCCAAAAATATAATATATGGTATTGTAATCACTTGATAACTTAAAGACTTATAAAAAAGATTTCAAATATTTATTATGTCATTTTTATATGTCTACAACAAATTAAGGTTAATTTATCCAAACATTCATTGTGTCATATATTGTCTATAATAAATGAAATATCTTACTTTACAAGTATGGTTATAACAAGTGATTGGTAATTAATTTTAGATCAAATGATGAATATGAAATTTACCTTAATATTTGCCAAGAGCTTCCCTTTCACCTCAGTATTAAAAATTTAGAATAGCATAATAAAATTAAACAACTCCAAGTATGTTAGGAGATATGATCCAAAGACGAAAATACGCCAAAACTGTCCATCAATGTGAAACTTGTAACTTTATCTTTACTTTTGGATTTCTTCTTAATGCAGTTTGGTGTTGGTGTTCCAATATTTTAATAGATCTGTAAAATCCCTTTCTGATGATATAAAGTACACTCAAAATTGAGTCCTGAAGCTCGAGACATGATCGAAACACTAAGAAGTGTTCTGACTGGAAGCTCTAAATGTGTCCAAATTACAAATTTTTAATCTTTGAACATTGAACTTTCACTCATCATCTTGGATCAACTTTAGGCTTAGTACATTTAATCTCATGGTTCCATGTATTAATATCTTTTTCCCAAATATGTTTTACTTGCAAATTATTTCACATGAAATATTTTATTGAAACTAAATACATGAAAAACACTAAAAACACAATATTTACAATACAAACATAAAAAAGTCAAATCACTAAAATAAAATTTAAATATATAAAAATATCCTAGAAATTAAGCAAATGTAAGTAAGATATAGTCCAAAATAATCATATGATTAGGACTCATCACATAATTTCATTAGTTAGCAGTAAAAAAAAATCGACTTTATTAAGATTTGTTTAGAATGGTGATTAAAGTTTTTGTATAGCATCTAGATTAGGCGGCTTCAAACCTTATCATTCTTTTTCCTTTTCCCCCAATATATATATGTGCTAACAAGATAAGGAAGCAATCATTAAGGCCCTTATTTGGCACTCTTATGATCAAGGTTTAAACCCTATTGATGTAATCTTTTCTTTTTCATTTTGTGTGTGTATATATATATTTATATATATATTTGTGTAGCAAACAATTTCTTGGTTTAATGGTAAGATTCTTGTGTTATGTGATATCAGAGGTCGAGTTTAATCCTTAACAATCATATGTCTTACTTCGGTAAAAGTATTATGGTTGTCCTTATACTATGAGCCTGATTACATTTTACCCGCTCAACTTAAAAATGGACAAATTAATCCCTATAAATTAGACCGAAGAGTAAATTCATCATTTTATTAAAAATGTAATCCATTTTTACTATTAAAAATTGGTTCATGTACGTCAGAATGAGGTACACGTGGTGTGCATCTATTGAGTTATTTCCTCAGTCATGTCAATTTTTAACAATAGAAGTGGATGAAATTTTTAATAGAAAAGACTTATTAACTTTTTCGTCTAACGTATAAAAAATAGTTTATTTACATTTTTAACTAAAAAATTGTTAAATCTATCAAATTATTTTATTCCGGTTTGAGTTCTTAAACCAAACAATTAACAATTGAAACATGGATAAAATTTATAATGAATTGAAGATGGAATGAGACGTGAAATACGTGAAATTTAGGAGCGAAAGATGGAAAGAGAAGATAATTTTTTTTAAATCCCTCAAAGTTTTATTTTTTAAAATTTAATTAATAACTTTAGGTTTCAATTTATTTTATTTAATTCCTCACACCATGTTATAGCTTGTTCATTTGAGTCTTACAACATTTTTTTTATTTGTTCAATTCAGCCCTTGGATGCAGTTATGGGTTTATGCAATTTCGTCCTTAATATGGTTTTTATCCACATCCTTAAATTTGGTCTCTCATCCGATTTTAAACATACTAATTAAAATTTAGGAAAATTATTTTCTACACTGTCAGTAGAATTTTTAAACTCCACAAATAAGATCGAGGAGTTGACAAGTGTATATAGTAAAATATTTAAAAAAATATTTTTAAAAAAGAGACATATCAATTTTTTAAAATTACTTGTGAAATAAAAAAAATACATTGTTAGTGTACCAAATACTCACCCTAAAATTTAACTGAATACATAAATTTTAAATTTTAAAATAATTTTAAGAATTCTTATATTTTTAAAACTTAATTTT
Source organism: Gossypium hirsutum (assembly GCF_007990345.1). Taxonomy (NCBI): domain Eukaryota; kingdom Viridiplantae; phylum Streptophyta; class Magnoliopsida; order Malvales; family Malvaceae; genus Gossypium; species Gossypium hirsutum. Next base: position 94,559,628 of record NC_053430.1, read on the forward strand.
AAAAATATATTTACCAACATCTTTTGCAATTTAAATAATGATAAAAATTTTTAAAAGTTTCATAACAGAAATTTATAAATAGATTTAAATTACTTTAAAAGTTTTAAAATGATTTTTTTTTAATTTCACAGTTTATAATCAATGTTAAAAGTTTTACAATAAGATAATTTATAATAATTTTTATTTCTATATTAAAAAAATTTTAGATTAAGTTTAAAAAAAACTATGAAAAACTATTAAAAATATTTGAATTTGAATTTAATTATGTTTATTAAATTAATTACCAGACATAATTTGTTAATGCGTTTCAGTGTATTTAAAGTCACGTCCTTTCAGACTAGCAATAATGTCAATGTCAACTGAACCAAACTCAATCGGCTAATGTTTTATAATTCTTAAAAGTAGTGAATTTATAGTTTTGCATTTTAATTAGGGACAAATCTTAAAATTATACATAAACTTTGATTCAATGTACAATTTGATACACTAACTTTGATTTGGTGCAATTATATAAATGAAACTTTTATTGTGGTTCAAATGTATACATGAAACTTTCATTTCGATTCAATCATACACATTTAAATAGATAAATACATTAATTTATTTATATATTAGATAAATATAATTGTTTTTGTATGTAATATATAAACATAAAATGATGTTATATTAATAATTGCGTTACATGTCCATTGAGTTTTTACTCAATTGGCATGGGCATTGTTGTCAATACAGGAGGACGTGAGTTCGAATGCGCAGAAGCGCATTATCCTTCTCTTTATGGATTGGGGAGGGGCTATGAGTAGTTCTAGGCATTATGTTAAAAAGAACAGATATAACCAAAACCTATAATGAGATTGTTCAAAAAAAATAATTGTGTTAATAATTTATGAGAATTGGATCAAATCAAGGTTTCACACAATAAATTGCACAAAATAAAAGTTTATGTACAAAATTTCTCATTAAACCAAAATTCATATATAATTTTAAAATTTATTTCTTTTAATTATTGTTTCAATTTTTAGTTTTAACAAATTTTTTGACTAATTAATTTGTAATTTTTTCTTATACAATTCATACAATTATTAAAAAAATTTTAAAAAATTAATATATTTTAATTGATATATATAACTAAAAAAATTAGCTTTTAATATATATATATATATATATATAGTGTTGTATTCGACCCATGTTCCAACGTGGGTATGGAAATATAAACTTTCAATGATTTTTTTTGAACAATCTTATTATAGATTTTGATTATCTCTTTTCTTTTTGATACAATGATATAATGCGCTTCAGCGCACTCAAACCCAAATCCTTTTATATTAGCAACAATATCCATGTTAATCGAGTTAATACTCAATTCACTTTTAATGATTTTTTAAATAATTTTTAACATTTTTGGTATAAAATAGTGAACCCCTAAAAATTTAGAAAATGGCTAATTTTGGCAAGGCTTTGCCATCTCCTATCAACATCTCATACCTAACCAAATGTCGATTCACTGTCATAAAACATTGGAAACTTAGTCTGCTACCTATTGGAATAAAATTAATTGAAATCATATTAGAAAAAACCAAATAAAATAGAAATGAAATTCATTGGATTTTTTAAATTGTTAAAAATTGAACGTTTGTAATGGTAATGTAAAAAGATCGTAAAGAAAAAGAAAGAAAAATAGAATATACAAATTTTACGTGAAAACCCTTTCGGAAAAAAATTATGGGCAGAGGAGAAGGAAATTCACTAATGTCGAATTCGAATGATACAATAGGAGTTTTGACTACATCTATTTATAGATTAAAAAAAACTAATTCTAATCAATGTCAAATATATTATGCTAATAAATGCTAAATATATTATACTAATAAATACTAAATCTTCTAGAAAGAAAAAATATTTTGCTTGACTTGCAAGCATTCTCTTAGAATTTGGGTCACACAACTCTAATAATCCCCACCTTGACACGAATTTTCAACGAACAAGTACTCCACCTATTCCACGAAACCCCTTAAGGGCATTCTTCAACAACGAACAGCAACGAAGCCTAAGCAATGCTCGAACTTGGTTATAGGAAGTGACTTAGTCATCATATTTGTAAGATTATCATGAGTACTAACTTTTCTCACAAAAATATTACCACAAGTAATAATATCACGCAGAAAATGATATCAAACGTCAATGTGCTTTGTTCTCTCATGAAACATTTGATCATTCGTAAGGAAGATGACACCCTAACTATCACAAATCACTGTATTGATCTGAAGGTTTTTACTAAGCTCACCAAAGAGTCCCTTTAACGAAATAGCTTCTTTACAAGCCTCAATAATCGCCATGTACTCAGCTTTATTAGTAGACAAAGCAACTATAGTTTGCAAAGTGGCTTTCGAATTGATTGCACAACCTCTAATGATAAAGACATACCCGGTGAGAGATCTTCTTTTTTTCAAGGTCTTCAGAAAAATCAAAATCAACATACCCAATGACTTCTTCTCTAGTTCTTCCAAATTGTAGGCAAACATCAGTTGTACCTATAATTATCTAAAAATCCACTGAACTGTTTTCCAGTGTTCTTTACCAGGATTCACTATGTATCTACTAAATGCACTAACTACATATGATAAATTTGGACATGAGCAAACTATAGCATACATGAGAGATCCCACTGCATTGGAATATGGAACACGTGACATGTAGTCAATCTCATCATTTGATAGTGGAAACAAAGCTGATAAAAGTCTAAAGTGGGCTGCTAATGGAGTACAAATAGGCTTGGCATTCTGCATATTGAACGTGTGAAGAACTTTCTCAATGTACCCTTTCTGACTTAGGTACAATTTACATGCTTTTCTATCTCTGAGAATCTCCATACCAAATATCTTCTTTGCTACTCCCAAATCTTTCATCTCAAATTCTTTACTAAACTGCGCTTTGGCCTTTCTTATCTCTTCTTCATCTTTGGCTTCTATCAACATGTCATCAACATATAGGAGTAGATACACAAAAGAACTATTACTATTTTTCTTAAAATAAACACAACTGTCAAAGCTGCTTCTTTTGAAATCATGAGTAGTCATAAAAGAATCAAACCTCTTGTACCACTGCCTTGGTGACTGTTAGAATCCATAAAAAGACTTTTTCAATAAGCAAACATAGTCCCTTTTTTTTTAGACTATAAAACCTTTTGATTGTTGAATGTAAATATCTTCCTCAAGTTCTCCATGTAAGAACATTTTTTTTACATCCAATTGCTCAAGCTCCAAATCATACATGGCCATAAAACCAAGCAAGGCTCGAATCGAACTATGCTTCACAACTAGAGAAAACACATATGTAAAGTCTGCACTTAGAATTTAACTATAACCTTTTGCAACCAGTCTTGCTTTATATCTGGGTTTTTCAATTCTTAGGGTCCCTTCTGTCTTCTTGAAAACTCATTTACAATGAACAACCTTTTTACCCTTAGGAAGCTTCACTAGGTCCTATGTTCTGTTCTTTTGGAACTATTCCATCTCTTATTACATGCCAAATATCCACTTTCCTAAGTCTTCATAGCTAGCTGCCTCAAAATAAGTAGATGTTTCTTGATTTGCATCTATATCTTCATCCACGTTTAAAGCATAAGCAACTAGATCAGCCTCGGCGTACCTCTTTGGAGGTTTAATTTGAATAAGTAAATGTTTCTTTATTTGCATCTATATTGTAACACCCCAAACTCGGCCTGGAAGTTTGGCTCGAATCTGGCTTGTCACATTGAAGTATTTTTCGAAAACCATGTTTCCATTAAAAACCCTTCTTAATAATTAAAAACTTATACCCTTTTTAAACCTTGTTAGAAAACCTCAGCTGAATAACATTCTTAACAACTTTGTAAAAAACTTGGCAGTTGCGGAAGCTTAATTTAAAAACAATTGCAGATACGTGATGTTTTGAACAACAGTAGTTTCTTTGGAAAATCGTGTTCTAATACTAGCAAATATAAGAACAATAAATAAAACTCCAAATTTGAAATCCAAAAAATTACAACGGCTTTACTACAACCCACATAAAAACATTTAAAAGTAATAATCAAAACTGTAATATAAACAGTGTGTGTGGCTTCCTCCGAGCCCCTCGCAGCTCCGATCCGTCTAAGGCTGGAAATTACCTGAAAGGTTCATAAACGGAGTGAGTTTACGAAAACTTAGTGTGAAATCCCCTACTATATAAAAGGAACAGTCAGTCATATAAAAGAATTAAAAGTCTGGCCCCAGCCCTACTTACAGTTTCAATATCAATTGGGCCTTAGCCCATTATAACAGACAGTACCAGATGGACCTTAGCCCATTACAGAATAATAAACATTATCAAAACTAGAATCAAAATGAGAATCAGAATCAGAATCAGGTGACAGAATCAGAATTAGGTGACAGAATCAAAATCAGTATCAGGTAACAGAATCAGAACCAGAATGTGAATGCAATCCCAACCCAATCCAGCCGTATACACCCCCGTAACAACCTTACACCATGTGGGGAGACAACTTGACCCACCCATCCACTACACACCACAGAATTTGCAGTATGGCTACCATAATAGATATTGTGACAGAGTCACCAGATACAGATATTGTGGCAGAGCCACCAGAACAGATATTTGTGGCATAGCCACCAGAAATAGATAATGTGGCAAAGCCACTTAACAGAATACGTTGCACAAAGCCATCGATAACTGCATTATGTTAGGCACATAGCCATCAACTAGAGTAAAATAACTGGCACACAACCCTAGGTAAATGTGATCGACACAGAGTCGTCAATAACCATATATTGGCACATAGCCTTAGGCAAATACGTTTGGCACACAGCCATAATCAGGTTGGCACAGAGCCATATGTAGGTTGGCGCAAAGCCATAATCAGAATAATTGGCTTTAAGCCATTGGTAGTTGTATCATGTTAGGCACATAGGCATCAACGACGGTAACATAGTTGGCATACAGCCTCGGGTAAATATGATCGGCACTCAGCCATCGTCGGTCCACAGTCATCTCGGGTGACCCGTACAACCTTATCAAATCAGTACGAATATACAGCTCTTAAGCCTTCGGTGGATCCACAGTCATTAAGCAACTATGCGATCCTAACAGATCAAATCTTCCTCCGTACAAAATCCCAACCCATGCAACATGTCATGTATGCAGAATGTCATGCCCATATTTGAATCAAACAATCACAGTCAAGTCATTCATATCACCAACATATATTCACAATCAAATCCGTCAACCACACAGTCCAAGTTAGTCACTTGCCCACAAGGGTAAAACAGTCATTTAACACTCTAGGGGCAAAATGGTAGTTTTACCCCACAAGGGTATCTAAGTAATTCTACCCTACAGGGGTATTTCGGTATTTCTACCCTACAAGGGTATTTCGGTAATTCTACCTTACAGGGGTATTTCAGTAATTCTACCCTACAGGGGTATTTCGATAATTTTGTAAATCGAGGGTAAAACGATAATTCTGTAAATCAGTGGTACTTTGGTAATTTTACAAGTTGAGGGTATTTCAGTAATTTGGTAAACTAAAGTATTCTAAACAATGATAACAATACGAATGGGCCTAAAGCCTATTCTTGGCCCAAATGGGCCCACACGCTCGTGTAGCCCTTTTAGCCCAAATCTAGCCACAGATATGAGATTCACCTAGCCTAGTCCAATATTTACCATACATTCAAACAACTTATCCAATTGGGCCCGTAGGCCCATTGGGCCCACATGGCCCCTTTCAGCCCATCGCGGCCCGAAGTAGCCATCCTACAGCAAGAGTAGTGAGAAATACACACCTGATAGGAGACTGGAGTTAATCCGCGCTCCGAGCACTCTTAGCCGACGCCCAACCCAAACGAGCACGCCATAAAGCGAAAAGGATCAGCCAAGAAAGGTACCTTTACTCTCCTCATGGTTTTCTCTATTTAAAGCCAGCTTCGCATCCACTCTTATGTTAGCTTCTCGATGCGGGATCCCTTCATCATTAGAGTTTAAATTCAACACCAACTCTTGCCGCCCCTTGTTAGCAAAATAAATGCTCTTTGATTTCCATGAGTTTCGAACCCTGGACCTCCTTGCCAACTCTATGACGCCACCTTCCTGCCTCTTATGTGACGCTACTTTGCCACTAGACCACAAGGCTTTTTGTGGCACAATTTCTCCAACAATATTCTTAAGGCCTACCTACTACACCCAGGGTTTGATGCACCTTAAACCAATTTTTTTGCTAGAGTCCAGGTTTGAACCCAGGACTTCTCTAACACTTCTCAGCATACTTAACCATTAAAACAAACCTCCATTAACAAAATTTACATGCACAACAAAATATTATAAGCTTCCTTCAACCGCTCCCATGCTCAAGGTCCAAAACTTCTAGGCCCAAATTCAGGGTGTTACATATATCTTCATCCACGTTTGGATGTTTAATTTCTTTTCTATGTTTGTTCTTGGCAATAGAATATTGTGGTGAAGAAGCAACTCTACTCTAAGTTTCTGTACTAACATGAGGAGTAGACACTATTGTAGATTCTGAATCAATCTGTAGTCCATTTGCTTCACATGTGTGCTTGGACTTTGCTGGTCTTTATTAGAAGAGTCTTTAAGAGATAAGTTAGGTAACATAATAATTTCATAAAAAGAACATATTTGCTAATCACAAATTTTCTATTCTCAGGACACCATAACTTATATCCTTTAACACCAGCCTTATAACCAAGAAAAACACATTTAATGGATCTAAGTTTCAATTTCTCATTATCAACATGAGCATACGCAGGACACCCAAAAATCTTCTAATTAGAATAATCAGCGAGATTACTAGATTATACCTCTTGTGAAGTCTTTTTCTCAATAGTAATGGACAGAGACCGATTAATAAAAAACATGCAGTAGAAGTCACTTCAGCCAAAACAAATTCGATAAACAAGCATTCGACAACATAAATTTGATAACATACATTGAACCTTTTCCATGATTGTTCTATTCATTCTTTCTGAAACATCATTTTGCTATGAAGTATGATGAACTGTCAAGTGTCTCATGATCCCTTTTGATTTTTCACAATTCATTAAACTCATCAGAATAATATTTCAAGTCATTATTTGTGTGGAGGTGTTTTATCTGTTTTCCTATCTGCTTCTCGATCATAGTTTTCCAAGCCTTAAATGTGGAAAACATATCACTTTTTTACTTCAAGAAAAATGCCCAAACCTTTCTAGAAATATCATCAATTATTGTTAGCATATAATTAACGCTACCTTTCATATGCACTCTAGATGGTCCCCAAAGATCATAATGTATATAATTCAGCGTTCCCTTCATGTTATGGATTCTTCTGGTGTATCAAACTCTCTTTTGCTTTCCAAAAACGCAGTGCTCATAGAACTTTAGTTTGCTAATGCCTTGTCCATCAAGAAGTCCTATTTTTTTCAACTCTGCTATGCCATTCTCACTCATATGCCCTAGACGTATATGCCAAATTCAAGTAACATCATTATCTGAAAATGAAGAGGAAGCAACAACTACATCACCAGTAATAGTTGAGCCTTACAAAACATATAACTTGATAGTCTTTCTCTACCATTTCATCACAACGAGGGAACCCATGCTGATCTTTAGAACCACACTTTTAGCTATGTACTTATGCCCTTTTGAATCAAGAGTACTCAACGAAATCAGATTCATCTTCAATTCTAGTATATGTCGTATGCCACTAAGTGTTCTAACGAATCCATGGAACTTCTTAATTTTAATCGTGCCAATACTTGTTATTTTACATGAAGCATTATTTCCCATCAAAACAACACTTTCAGATATTGTTTCATATGTTGTAAACCAATCCCCATTGGGACTCATATAGAAGGTACAACCAGAATCAAGGATCCACCCCTCGTTCACTTTAGGGTTGTTGGTAGAAGTAACTAGGAGTTCACCACTCACTGTATTCTTCTACAACTTCAACTTTACTAGATTGTTCTAGTTGTTTTCCCTTTTGATTTGTCGCCTCCCTTTTGATCTTATTCTGCAACTTATAACATTTAGACTTAATGTGCCCTTTCTTCTTATAGAGTTACATGTTTTACCTCTATTTGAAGATCTTGATCAACCCTTAGATTTACCACGAGGATTTCGTTCGTGTGTTCTCCCATGATTATCATCAGTATTTCGTTCTTGTCTCCCATGAACAATAAGACCTTCTCCCCGAGACTCAGATCGAAACACAAGATGTTTCATCTTGTCATACGATGTTAAGGAAGTATAGACTTCATCAACTCTGAGAGATTCGAGGCTATATAAAATTATATCTCTAAAGGTTGAATAAGAAAGGGGCAACGAACAAAGTAGAATTAACTCTAAATCTTCTTTATCATACTGAACCTCCATGGCCTCTAGGTTCGAGAGAATTTCTTTAAACACAGTTAATTATTCATGCATAGATGCACCTTCCTCCAAACGATGAGCATAAAGGTGTTGTTTCATATGCAACTTGCTAGTTAGGGTTTTCGACATAGTTGCTGTAACTTTGCCTATAATGCAGATGTGATTTTCTCCTTCGTCACATCCTATAGAATTTCATTCGACAGATGCAAATGTAATTGCATTAAAACCTTTCGATCTTTACGTTTCTTCTCTTCCCCCATCAATGTCGAAGGCATCTTATCTAACCTTAATAAGGTATCCTCCAAATCCATCTGCGTAAGAACTGCTTACATCTCTATGTGCCACAACAAGAATCTAGTGTTGTAATCTAACAACAGAATATCATACTTCATTGTCGCCATTACTGTGATCGAAAACAAGCAACCCAAAAAGCTTTGATATCAATTTGCTAAAAATTGAATGTCGAGAGCGGCAATGTAGAAAGATCGCAAAGAAAAAGAAAGAAAAATAGAACACACATATTTTATGTGAAAACCCTTTCGAGAAAAAAACCATGGGCAAAAGAAAAGAAAATTCACTAATGTCGAATTCAAATAATATAAAAGGAGTTTCGACCACATCCATTTATAGGTTGAAAAAGTCTAATTCTAATCAATTTCAAATATATTATGCTAATAAATCTTATTTATATTATACTAATAAATATTAAATCTTCTAGAAAGAAAATATATTTTGCATGATTTGCAAGCAATCTTTTAGAGTTTGGGTCACACAAATTTAACATAGATGTTGTATTAATCTTGTATCACATTGACAAACATCACACCTAAATAAAATATTTTTGTATTTGGCTCATCTAACATAGAAATTATAATCTCATTTTTCTTCGCAATTATTGAATGGGATCAAATAAAATTGTTAGTACCAGCTACACTATCCAAATGCAACTTCAGTTAAAATTAATTTGCATCTGAAAGGCAACTTGACTTGACATATTTGATTAGCATTATTTGATCAATAAACCTAGACTCTTTAAGTACATTTGAGGATTTTAAGAACACTTTATTAAAGTTAAAACATGGAGAAAATCAAGTCAAAGAAGGATTTTTGAAGACTTTCAAATGTCATCCAGTTTCTTTAATTGAAGATATTTGTTTTCTAAAGAATATTGCACTGAGAATTACACTATCTAAATGCAACATCAATTAAAACTTAATTTGCATCTAAATGGAAATGTGACTTGACATATTTGATTAGCATTATTTGATCAATAAACCTAGACTCTTTAAGTATACCTTCGAGGATTTTAAGAACACTTTATTAAAGTCAAAACATGGAGAAAATCAAGTCAAACAAGGATTTTTGAAGACTTTCAAATGTCATCAAGTTTCTTTAATTGAAGATATTTGTTTTCTAAAGAATATTACACTGAGAATTTTCTCTGTTAATTCTATTCTATATTGAAGACTTTATCAAGATGAATTCATAGAGGTAGATATTCACATCGATTGTAATTTTACAAGCTATTATATGCTAATTTAAGAGAAGGCTCGTTATAGTTTTATATACAAGATGGAGAGCATTTATCTTGTTCATGTGAGGATCTTCTTATGGTGCATAATTGTTGTAAACAAATTATTCTCATTGTCCAGCTTGTAACCAAGCTTATTGGGAAAAAGCTTAGTAGGAAGAATGATCTAATTTATTTATAGGAGTGAGGTTGCAACTTGGTGAGTGGATTAAACTTAAACCACATATTATACAAGTAGATTTATATTTGATTTCTCTCTGGACAAGACCCTATAGACGTAGATTGTTTCTGAACTGTGTAACCAAACTTCTATGTCCATCTCTTATTCTTGTATTATTAGTCAGTAAGGCTAATTGTAGTTAGACATGCAATTCAAAGAAAAAAAAACTCTCAATTGGTATTAGAGTTAAACACTTGACGTGTTAAGTGTAGATCCTTTCATTGATTTGGAGTAAAGATGGAAGGCACATTAATTTTGATACCCCATATGATGGATGACACAAACTAAGCCTAATAAAAAGCAAGGATTGGGTGTTTATCAGGTCTATGGATGAAAAAGCATGTCATTCAATTTTGATTGGTTGGAAGCCCTCAAAAATTGATGCGAGTAGTGCGAAGACTCCAAAACCTAAAGTTGCATGGTGTAACACCCCCTAACCCCGAACCGTCGCCGGAACAAAGTTACGAGGCATTACCAGTCGTATCAGACAACTTATGAATAATTCACAAATAAAATAATATTCATAGCATAATTTAATTACTAAATTCCTATATTGAACTATTCAAATCTAAATCATACATTTAAGTGAAACGAGACTCATTTAATTACTCCAAATTTTTTTATTTTAATTTATTTTTATAAATTTCGACAGCATTTCTGCTTATTTTTACATAAAACCCCTTGCAATTAAACCATATTCATTTCAAACATAACCAATTCAAACAATTTATTTCACACATTTATTTTCTATCCTAAATACTTTCTAATCAACTTAATCAATATAATATCAATTTAAAATTATCATTGTACTAATTAAATTGAAATGGATAAACTTTTTCATTATAATTTTTAGACTTGCAATACTAATATTTTAAACCATTTATATTCAAAACATAATAACCTTTATACACATCCTATGTACATGCCACATTACCAAAAGAAAATATACATCACCAAAAGTTTGCTGAAGTCGGGTCTGGCTTTGGATGCCGGTTCAGTACTTAACTTCTACAACCTGCGCACGGAAACAACCGTACGCTGAGTATGCATATACTCAGTGGTATCACTATATTTCAGTTTATAATTAAATACATTAAATCACACACATACTTTTACGTTACAATCATCATCACTTAATGAACAATTAAATCTTTTTATTTTATCATTCGATTATATATATATCATTCTTATTTCTTTATTTCAATTCTCAACTTTCACATATGCCATATCATTCAAATTTATTTTTATCAGTAGATTTATTTCATTTGCCGCTATTAACTTGACTCGGACTCGGCAGATACACGGATTCCAACCAACACACCGGTACGGCACAATGTGGCTTAACGGTACACAGTACCTAATCAGTAATCAGCAACGGTAGCAGTAGCAGTAGCAGTAACAGTAACAGTATTCAACATACAAAGTGCTGAATCTGTAACAGTAATGGTAACAATAGTCGACACACAAAGTGTCGAATCGGTAATAGTAACGGTAACAGTAACAGTAGTCGGCATATAAGTGCCTGATCAGTAAGCCGGCAAAAAGCCGTACTCTTCCATATCCTATGGCATGCCAACTATATCCGACTAGCCCGACTAGTTAATAGGGTATTTAAATCATTTTCAGTACAATTTCCATTTCAATTCAATATTAATTATAATTTATTATTTTGATCAATTTTCACAGTAATACAGTAATTCACTTCATTAGAAATTTTACAATTCAATGGAATATACGTAACATTATTTAGTAATTTCACAGTTCAATTCGGTATTCAAAACAATATTCAGTATCCATAATTCAATTCAGTATCAATCTAAATTTTAATACCCAATCACAAATTTTATCAGTTCATTAAATACTTACCTTAAAATACTTACCACACATTCATATTAAATTAAACACATATTAATTATAAAGCTTGAGTTATAGTGATACAAACCAGAATTTTTTTTCTTCGGATTTAATCTTCGACGATCTTTCATTTTCCTTTTTGGGCCGATGCTTCAGGCTCGATATTAGCAATTTAATTTTGAACCTTGAAACCTAAATTTTCCTTTTTCTTCTTTCTCCCCTGTTTCTTCTCTATTTTCGTTTTCATTTCTGTTTCTTTTTAGCTCATTTGTTTCTTCTATATAATATAATATAATATAATAATATAATATACTTAATTATTAAACAAATATATATATTTTAATTAATAAAATCTTTGATATTTTTCCACGTTAAACTGCCTCAGCTATAGGAAATGGTTTAATTTCCTATTCAGTCATTCTAGTTTTTTTTAATTTATAACTAAACTTTTACCCTTATTCAATTTAATCCTTTTTACTAATTACTCTAAATGAAGCTAAATTTACTTAATTAAAACCTAATTAGACACACTACTAGGCTCATAAATATTTTTAATAATTATTTTCGAACTTATTTCACTAAGACGGAGGCCTGATAACATACTTTTCCGGTGCCCACGGATTTTAGGTCGTTACATTTCCTCCCCCCTTAAAAAAAATTTCGCCCTCGAAATTTTACCTGAAAATAAGTGATGATACTATGATCTCATAATTTCCTCTGGTTCCCATGTTGCTTCTTCTACACTATGGCTTCTCCACAGTATTTTTACCAGAAGGACTCGTTTGTTTCTTAATTCTTTCACTTCTCGAGCTAGTATTTGAACTGGTTCCTCTTCATATGACAAATCTGGTCTAATCTCAATGTTTTCAGTAGAGATAATATGAGATGGATCCGATCGATACCTTCGTAACATGGAAACATGAAAAACATCATGAATTTGTTGTAATTCCGGAGGTAAAGCCAATCGGTAAGCAACTGGTTCAACTCTCTCTATAACTTCATATGATCTGATAAACCGAGGACTTAACTTTCCTTTTCGGCCAAATCTTAATACTTTCTTCCAAGGAGAAACTTTGAGAAACACTTTATCCCCGACTGAGTATTCAATGTCCCGACGTTTCAGATCAGCATAAGATTTTTGTCTGTCAAAAGTTACTTTTAATCTCTGTTGAATCTTCTTGACTGTTTCTTCTGTTTCACGAATCAATTCAGGTCCAATTATCTTCTTTTCATTTAATTCTATCCAACATACAGGTGATCGACATTTTCTACCATATAGAGCTTCATACGGAGCCATCTGAATACTGGACTGATAATTGTTATTATAAACAAATTCAGCTAACAGTAAGTAACGTTCCCAACCAGATTCAAAATCAATAACACAAGCTCGAAGCATGTCTTCCAAAATCTGAATTACTCGCTTAGATTGCCCATCAGTCTGTGGATGAAATGCTGTACTGTAATTAAGTTTAGTACCCAAAGACTCATGTAACTGTTTCCAGAATCTCGATGTAAATCGAGGATCTCGATCAGAAATTATAGAAGCTGGTATACCATGCAACCTTATAATTTCCCGAATATAGACCTCTGCAAGTTTCTGAAGTGACCAATCCGTTCTGACAGCTATAAAATGAGCCGATTTTGTGAGTCGATCAACTATTACCCATATAGCATTTTTCTTACTTATAGACAATGGCAATCCTGTAATAAAATCCATCGTAACACGATCCCATTTCCATTCTGGAATAGTAATCGGCTGTAATAATCCAGTAGGAACCTGATGCTCTGCTTTTACCCACTGACAAACCAAGCATTTACTGACATATTCAACTATATCTTTTTTCATCCCTGGCCACCAGTACAATTCTTGTAAATCACGGTACATCTTTGTGCCTCCAGGGTGTAGGGCAAATGGACCGTCATGTGCTTCTCGAAGAATTAATTCTTTAATATTTGAATTGATTGGAATACAAATCCGATCTCGGTATCTCAAACAATCATGCTAATCAATACTAAAATTCCCTGTTATGTCGATCTGAACCATTTCTTTTTTCTTCATTAGCTTATCATCTTCTAATTGAGCTGACTTGATTTGTTCAAACATCACTAGTTTAATTCAGCCAATAAACCTCTATCATCACTAATACTGAGCTGTGCAAACATCGCTCGCAATTCAATTGCTGCCTTCCTACTCAATGCATTAGCTACCGCGTTAGCTTTACCTGGATGATAATCAATAACACAATCATAATCTTTTAGAAGTTCTATCCATCGACGCTGCCTCAAATTCAACTCTTTCTGTGATAGAAGATACTTGAAACTTTTATGATCTGTATAAATGTAACATTTTTCACCGTATAAATAATGTCTCCATATTTTCAAAGCAAAGATCACGACTGCTAATTCCAGATCATGTGTCGAATAATTACGTTCATGTGGTTTCAATTGCCGAGAAGCATAAGCTATCACTTTTCCATTTTGCATCAATATACACTCGAGCCCATTTAAAGAAGCATCACTAAACACCATAAAATCTTTTTCAGATTCTGGTAAAGTCAAAACTAGTGCCTCTGTCAGCATCTGCTTCAATTTCATAAAGCTTTTTTGACATTGATCATTCCAGACAAACGAAACATTCTTTTGCAGTAATTTTGTCATCGGTAAAGCTATTTTTGAAAATCCATTCACAAACCTTCGATAATACCCAGCTAATCCAAGAAAACTACGTACCTCTAATACATTTCTGGGAGTCTTCCACTGGACGATTGCTTCAATCTTCTTTGGATCCACTCTAATTCCATCTGTTGATACCACATAACCAAGAAATACCACCTCTAATAACCAAAATTCAATTTACTCAATTTCCCATACAACTGTTTCTCTCGTAAAGTTTGCAAAACAATTCGGAGATGCTGCTCCTGTTCAGATTCGGACTTTGAATATACCAAAATGTCATCAATAAAAACTACCATGAACTAATCCAAGTATGGCTGAAAAATTCGATTCATAAAATCCATAAAAGCAGTTGGGGCATTTGTTAACCCAAATGGCATCACTAAGAACTCGTAATGACCATATCTTGTACGAAATACTATCTTCGGTACATCACTTTCTTTCACCTTTAACTGATAGTAGCCCGATTTTAAATCAATCTTTGAAAATACTGAAGCTCCTTTCAATTGATCAAATAAATCATCAATACGTTGTAATGGATATTTATTTTTGATTGTCACATTGTTCAATTGCCGATAATCAATACACAATCGCATCGAACCATCTTTCTTTTTAACAAATAACACTAGAGCTCCCCACGGTGAGGTACTAGGTCGTATAAAACCTCGTTCCAGTAAATCTTGTAGTTGTGCCTTCAACTCTTTCAATTCAGTAGGTGACATACGATATGGAGGTATCGACACTAGATCTGTACCCAGGTATACTTCAATTGCAAATTCTACTTCTCTGTCAGGTGGCAATCCCGGTAACTTTTTAGGGAATACGTCTCGAAATTCACATATAGTTCTAATCTGACTACATTGACTTCCGACTGAATCAGAATTAATAACATATGCCAGATATGCTATACAACCTTGATGAAGCAACTTATTAACTTTAATCGCTGATATGATTCGAGCTAACCCACTGGTACGAATTCCATTTACCTCTACACTATCACCATCTTCAGTCTGAGCACTAAATTTCTTTTTATAACAGTCCAAAATTACCCCATGTTCAGCTAACCAGTCCATACCCAATATAACATCAAAATCCCCAAAAGGCATTATTAATAAATCCACCGGAAAAGTTTTATCATATATCATTAGCAGGCATCTCGGACATACCTGATTAACTAATATTGTTTGCCCCAATGGACTTGATACTTCTATTGAGACTTTAGACATTTCTATTTTTAATTTCCCCAACTCTACTAAATTTGAATTAATATATGAGTATGAAGATCCAGGATCAATCAAAGTATAAATAGGCTCAGAATACAGTAAAAATATACCTGTCACCACATCGTGAGTATTGCCTTTTTCCCGGGTTCTGACTACATAAGCTCTAGCTGGAGCTCTGGCTTCAGATTGCTGTGTAGCTATATTACTGCTTCTACCAACTCCTCCTCTCCTTGAAACAAAACCTCCTCTAGATATTCCTCTACCTCTAGCAGTCGATACCGATCTCTAAGATGTGGCAGGTGTACTACTCTGAGTTCTCGAACAATCTTTAACAAAGTGTTCAGTAGAGCCACAGCGGAAACATCCTCCGGTTTTCTTCCAGCATTCACCAAAATGTCTTTTATCACAATAATCGCATTCAGGATTTTCACTTTCCCGGGGCAGAGCTTTTACACTACTGGTAGAAACAGTAATCTTTTTTTCTCTACTTCTGTCACCCCTATCAGACCGAAAGCTTGATCTCCAACCACTTCTTGATTCTCTGAATCTCTTCGGTAATGGATTAGAACTGGTAGTTCCCATACGTTTCCCAGCTGATTTACCCATTTCTGACTTTTTATCCAGGCCTAGTACTTGTTCTATCATTTTTGCTCGCTCAACCAGATCAACAAGTCCAGTAATTCTGAGATTTACCAATTGAATCTTGATTTCATCTCGCAGTCCTCGTAGAAATCGTTTACAACTATCAGCCTCGGTTGGAACATATTCTGATGCATACCTGCTCAATCTAGAGAACTCTCGCTCATAATCCAGTACTGACATATTCTCTTGTTTCAGCACTAAAAACTCTTGCTTTTTCTCTTCGATATACAATTCCCCAATACACTTCTTCTGAAATTCTTTTTGAAACAAGTCTCAGGTTACCTGATCATCAGGCAAACGTCTAACCACAGATTCCCACCAGAGATAGGCTTCTCCTTGTAACAGTGATACAGCACATATCAGACTCTCTCGAGGGGTGCAGTCTAATTGTTGCAAAACTCTTTTTGTTGTTTCCATCCAATTTTCAGTAGCGGACGGATCAACTCCTTTTAATTCTTAAAATTCCGTGGCACCATATTTTTGTAGCTTTTTAATCGGGGCCTATCTGACAGTAGGTACAAATATAGTAACAGGTATAGTTCTCACTATATGCTGTAATGCATCAGCTATATCTCTTAACAGTTGTGAGGCATCTCTTTCTCTTCCTACGTTAGGAGGTTGATTATCTAACGGATTCACACTAGGTGTAGCAGATTCAGTTTCTTCAAATTCTCGACTTCCAGTATACATTTCATGTTCAACATTATCCATTCTTTCATCTGACATTTTATCTATAAAACAAAATCAAATAAATATATTAGCATCCAAAAACCCGACTCAGTTTTGACTTAAATGTGGCATGTACTTCTAGACTCATTTACGAGCTTGATTTAGTCCGAGAATCGGCTAAACCTTAGCTCTGATACCAATAATTGTAACACCCCCTAACCCCGAACCGTCACCGAAACAAAGTTACGAGGCATTACCAGTCGTATCATACAACTTATGAATAATTCACAAATAAAATAACATTCATAGCATAATTTAATTACTAAATCCCTATATTGAACTATTCAAATCTAAATCATACATTTAAGTAAAACGGGGCTCGTTTAAGTACTCTATTTTTTTTTGTAAATTTCGACAGTATTTCTGCTTATTTTTACATAAAACCCCCTGCAATTAAACCATATTCATTTCAAACATAACCAATTCAACCAATTTATTTCACACATTTATTTTCTATCCTAAATATTTTCTAATCAACTTAATCAATATAATATCAATTTAAAATTATCATTGTACTAATTAGATTGAAATGGATAAACTTTTTCATTATAATTCTTAGACTTGCAATACTAATATTTTAAACCATTTATATTCAAAACATAATAACCTTTACACATCCTATGTACATGCCACATTACCAAAAGAAAATATACATCACCAAAAGTTTGCTGAAGTCGGGTCTGGCTTTGGATGCCGGTTCAGTACTTGACTTCTACAACCTGCGCACGGAAATAACCGTACGCTGAGTATGCATATACTCAGTGGTATCACTATATTTCAGTTTATAATTAAATACATTAAATCACACACATACTTTTACGTTACAATCATCATCACTTAATGAACAATTAAATATTTTTATTTTATCATTCGATTATATATATCATTCTTATTTCTTTATTTCAATTCTCAACTTTCACATATGTCATATCATTCAAATTTAGTTTTATCAGTAGATTTATTTCATTTGCCGCTATTAACTTGACTCGGACTCGGCGGATACACGGATTCCAACCAACACACCAGTACGGCACAATGTGCCTTAATGGTACACAGTACCTAATCAGTAATCAGTAACGGTAGTAATAGCAGTAACAATAACAGTATTCAACACATAAAGTGTTGAATCTGTAACAGTAATGGTAACAATATTCGATACACAAAGTGTCGAATCGGTAACAGTAACGGTAACAGTAACAGTAGTCGGCATATAAGTGCCTGATTAGTAAGCCAGCAAAAACCCTACTCTTCCATATCCTATGGCATGCCAACTATATCCGACTAGCCCGACTAGTTAATAGGGTATTTAAATCATTTTCAGTACAATTTCCATTTCGATTCAATATTAATTATAATTTATTATTTTGATCAATTTTCACAGTAATACAGTAATTCACTTCATTAGAAATTTTACAGTTCAATGCAATATACGTAACATTATTTAGTAATTTCACAGTTCAATTCGGTATTCAAAACAATATTCAGTATCCCATAATTCAGTTCAGTATCAATCTAAATTTTAATACCCAATCACAAATTTTATCAGTTCATTAAATACGTACCTTAAAATACTTACCTTAAAATACTTACCTTAAAATACTTACCACACATTCATATTAAATTAAACACATATTAATTATAAAGCTTGAGTTATAGTGATACAAACCAGAATTTTTTTTCTTCGAATTTAATCCTCGACGATATTTCATTTTCCTTTTTGGGCTGATGCTTCAGGCTCGATATTAGCAATTTAATTTTGAACCTTGAAACCTAAATTTTCCTTTTTCTTCTTTCTCCCCTGTTTCTTCTCTGTTTTCGTTTTCATTTCTGTTTTTTTTAACTCATTTGTTTCTTTTATATAATATAATATAATATAATATAATATAATATAATATAATATAATAATATACTTAATTATTAAACAAATATATATATTTTAATCAATAAAATATTTGACATTTTTCCACGTTAAACCGCCTCAGCTATAGGAAATGGTTTAATTTCCTCTTTAGTCCTTCTAGTTTTTCTTTAATCTATAATTAAACTTTTACCCTTATTCAATTTAATCATTTTTACTAATTACTCTAAATGAAGCTAAATTTACTTAATTAAAACCTAATTAGACACACTACTAGTCTCATAAATATTTTTAATAATTATTTTCGAACTTATTTCACTAAGACGGAGGCCCGATAACACACTTTTTCGGTGCCCACGGATTTTGTGTCGTTACACATGGACTAGTGATGAGGAAAAACTAGCCAATGCAAACTCTAAGGCCCCCAATGTGATTCTTAATGGAGTAGACCACCCAAAATTTTAGGCATATCTCAAAGTGCACTACTACCAAAAAAGCTTGGACCATCCTTGAGACTATTCATGAAGGAACTAATATTTTCAAGCAATTCAAGATCTAGATGCAAATAATAAGATTTAAGAATATAAGGATGCAAGATAATATGATACAATCTAAATTTTATGCTAAGTTGTGTGACATCACAAATAAAGCATTTGCTCTTGACGAAGAGTATTCCAATAATAATCTAGTTGAAAAGGTTCTTAAGTATTTGGATGGACATTTTGCAACCAAGGTGATTGATATAAAGGAGGAAAAAGACATTGATACAATAAAGATTGATAAACTCATTGACTCACTGCAAATCTTCTAGATGATCTTGAAGAGACAAGGAAAAG
Organism: Gossypium hirsutum; assembly: GCF_007990345.1. NCBI lineage: Eukaryota > Viridiplantae > Streptophyta > Magnoliopsida > Malvales > Malvaceae > Gossypium > Gossypium hirsutum. The sequence continues at coordinate 94,579,600 of NC_053430.1, forward strand.
CAAAGGAAAAGTAGAAGAGAACATAGCATCACAAGTTGTAACAATGGTGAAACTACCATTAAAGAACAATAGGAGTATTTGGAACTTCTCACCCAAAAGTTCAATAAGGCTTTTAAAAAGTTGAACAAGGGAAAAGGGTAGTAACTCATGACAATGCACTTAAATAAAAATATGAAAGGAATTCATGTCATAAGTTTCAAGGGTTTCAACATATTCAAGTTGAATGTACCAATACATTGATGAAGAAGTCTCTTTGTCTTTCTTAGAGTGATGATGACTCATAAAGTAAAACTGATGAAGATGATGAGCATTTTAGCAACTATATGGCCTTTACATATCATATTATGACAATAGTTGCAATTGACTCAAACAACTCAATGATAATGATGTTAATTCTATTGTGAGTTCTTGGAGACCTATAAAACCATGTTGGATAAGTGGGATCAGGTGTGAAAGATACATGGGAGATTGACAAATGAGAACTACATGCTAAAACATGATAATAAAAAACTTACTAAGAAAATCGAATAAAAGAAATCTCTTTTGAATTTTAAGCCATCTAAATTAGAGGCAACTTTGAAATAATTGTTTGATTCATAGTTTGTCCTGAAAAAGTTAGGATTTAGTAATGGTAATCTAGATGAGATCTTTGCAATAAGTAGAAAAGACCCTAGTAGAGATGGATTGAGTTATATGGATAAAAGAGACATAACTGTGCTACCAATTATTTTTTTTCCAAAGGCAAATGAGTTTTTCTCCCAGCTGAGTGTTCCAAAAAGCTTAAAATAATTCATATTGAGAGGCTACACAATCATAAACATAGAATTGCGAGTCACTACTGTGGTGCCTCACATCATGTCAAGCCTTATTGTTACATGCTACTGGAAGATATAAGAAGAAAGTATCTAGTTTCATCTCTAGCTACAATTGATAGAAGGCAGAAGCAGAAATAGAAACTTATCTACAGAAGGAAAGATTAGAAATGTCTCATTGTTGCACATCAATCATTGAAGGTTTGCACTGATCATGTTTGGTAGCTTGTTAGTCGATGCTCTTGGTACATGACTAGAAATACATACTGCCTCAAAGGCTTTTAGGAGAACCATAGAAGTAGGGTAAACTTAAGTGATGGGAAAAAAAGAAAGATTCTTGGAAAGTGAGTTCTTAATATTGAATTTATATCTCAACTACAAAATGTATTCCTTGTTGAAGTATTAAAATCCAACCTGATAAGTATTAGGCAAAGGTTAATTAGGGTATGTTGGTTAATTTCACAAAAAAGTGCAAGGCAATTAGAAAATCGGATAAGCTAGTGATAGAGATTGTATGGAGGGCAATCAACAACAAGAGGTAAATCTCTTATTGCAACTGATTCAAACATTTGGCTCTATTAAGTTATTACACATGGATCTGATTGGACTTATAGAAACAAAAAGCTTATGCAATAAAAGGTGTTTTTTAGTACATGTAGATAATTACTCAAGATTCACTTGGGTAAGGCTTCTGAGGGAGAAGTCTATTTGAGTCTTTATGAAATTTAAGAATGAAGAATTCTTTAATTTCAACAAAGAAACTCAACATGATTTTTCAACACTAAAGGCTCTCTAGAATAACAATGTTATCAAAAGAAAAAAAAATCATATGATCAAGTATATGGCAAGAGTAATGTTCAATGCCAAAGGAATTTCACTTAAGTTTTAGGCAGAGGTTGCTAACATAATTATTTATATGTTTATTAGGGTGCAGCTGAGGCCAAAAACTAAAATGACCTTATATGAGATATGGAGAGGAAAGAAACCAAAAATGAGCTACTTCCATGCTTTTGGAATTACATGTTATATTCTTAAAGACAAAAATTATCAAGGAAAAATTGATGCAAGTAGTGAAGAGGGTTTTATTTTAGATACTTCTCATATAATAAAGCTTATATGGTGTTCCACAAGTGCACAAAAATTGTTATAGAGCCATTTGATGTTGTTAAAGATGAACTAGCCAGCTATTTACCCAATGAATACGAAAATGAAGAACTTGTAAAGTTTGATGTAGAAGAATTTGCAACTAACATTGCAATTGAACCAGTTCCTGAGTCATTAGTGACTGAATATTCAGTTGAGCCTCAAGACATTGATAACTAATAGATGAATGATATTTCTAAACCTCAACCATCATCAAGGTTAATGAAGAATCACTCACTAAATGATGTTATTAGTGATATTGAATGAAAAGTTAGGACCAAAGGTAAGTTAATGTCTAACTATCTATATATAGTTAGATTAACATATTACAATTCCTCTACATAGCATAAAAAGATTGAATAGGTTCTTAAAGATGAAAATTATATCAAATCCATGTGAGGATAGCTGAATCAATTTGAAAGAAATTGTGTATAATAACTTGTTCGAAGACTAGTTGATGGTGATGTAATTGGAACAAAGTAGATCTTTAAGAACAAGAAGAATGAGCTTGGAAACATCACAAAAAAGGCAATATTAGTGGCTTAGGGTTATATTTTGGTGGAAGACATTGATTTTGATCAAACATTCGTACTTGTGGTAAGGCTAGAGGTAATCAGACTCCTATTGGTAATTGTAACTTACTTAGATATCATCGTTTTCCATATGGATGTAAAAAATGCATTCTTGAATGGGTTTATCAATGAAGAGGTGTATGTGGAATAGCCTAAAGGTTTTGAAGGCCCGAAGCATCCAAACTATGTCTATAAACTCATTAATGTACTCCATGGTTTGAAACACTCTCAAAGGCATAGTATAAGAGACTTTCAATGATTCTACTAGAGAGCTTGAGCCCAAATATGCAGCTTTGCAAGCCATTTCTACTAGAAATTGGCTCCTTAAAAAGAAAAGCATGATAGTTAACAAAATGACAATACTATATAAGGTAGTTTCATTCATCACTTTCGATCTTGGTCAAGTAATCTTCAACTAAATCGTTAAACATGTAGATACAAAAAATATTGAGCATGCATTGCCTTTCCCTTCATTTATATATCAAATTATGCTTAATCAAAAGAAATGTGTTGTATCAAAATAGGATGTTACTAAGCCTTAGGTACTAGAATTGAGGTATTACTATAAGTGGAAGATGGGTAAACATATTGTTGCTAATGCATATTTAGGAGCTGAGTATAGGAATGATGAAGATCCTGAACCAATTGTTGCCTTAGTTGCAACTAGACTAACATCTAGTGGGTTGTTTAGTGTTGATAAGGCTAAACTTTTGGAGCATCTTGATGAGGACCTTGTTGGAAAAATTAGTTACAAAAACGAGTTTTGTTCCACAATGGAAATTCAAAATATTTCATAAAATCAAACATTTATTATGTTGTCTATGGTAATAAATTTTACCAACTTTAATTTTTTTTTGTTCTAGCAAGATTAGTCGATTTCCTTATTTTCCACCAAACGATCTCCTCCGTTATTCTCATACTCATAGTTGCTAAAAGAGTGGGCTCGTAATCCTAAACTGATTGCAATATGAAAACCACTTTCCAGTGGGAAAAATTAATTCTCTCTATAATAACTAAAATCGAAAAACTAAATTGCTCACAAAATTTAGAATTTATTTGTAACTAATAAATTTCCCTAAATTTTAACAAAGTAACCACGTATCTATCAATTATGTTGTTTGGCTTTCTATAGTCCCTTTACATAGAGAAAAATTCAAGAGTTCTACTTGAACAGGAAGAGAGTAAATAATATTTTAAAAGAAAACTATAATCTTAGTAGGACTTAAGTGTGGTGGGCAATACACCCACACTAGGAATACTAGTGTGCTACTCACCCCTAGTTAGATGGGTTAATTAGGCCTTTTTTGCATTTGATGCAATTATGTGCGGTCTAGTTTTTAATTAAAGACAAGCTCATGTAATTATCTAACCCAATAATCAATTTTATATTATCAAAATTTTATTTTATTTAATTAAACTATTTTTTCAAACAGATTTTAATTTCCTTTAAAGTCATGACAACTTTAGCATATTAAAATCTATGAGTAAATAAATTTAATAGTCTCATTCAATAAAACTACGATGACTAATTAATTTAATTTTCATTTTGAATTCAATTATTTAGTTATAATGAATTAAATAATAATTCAAAGAAATTAAATTATTTTCTAAGTCATCTCTTGTTTCATTCGAGAAATTGCATTTATTGTGGATAGTAATGCATGTAATCTATTTATCCTTTTCATTTATTCATTGTATCGATTCTAATTGTAATCCATACAGGGTTGTGTTGAGCTAACGGAGGGATCAATTGAATATATATGATTAGAGATTAAATAATTTATAATTAAGTTCTAACTTTTCATCTATTAATTACAACATTATATAGTTATGGAGTCAATCTACTAAAACCATGACTAATCTCCCTATTATATACTATTGCGAAAGCAAATTAATTTTATGCTTTATCCAATAACATTGTCATAAATGTGTTGTCCTCATAGGATATTCTTAATCTCTTTTCTTTAAATCTATTCACCCAATATGATCTTATTTTATTTAATAGTCACAATTGCATCTTCCACAATAAAAAAAATATTACTAACAAATAGTAATAATAATTATTCATCCCTGACAAATGACTCGTGACAACGTTCAGTTTTCATAATTCATGCAATGCCAATGAGAAGATATTATTTACTCTTTAGTGGAGTTATGAACTCTAGTATTGTATATGAAGCCATGTCATACATTAGACATATACCCAACATACCAACTTTTGGCTCTAACATCAACTAAGCTCAGGCTTTTAATATACAAAGTATATGAATTACATGCGCATGATCAGTCACTTAGGATTGAGGTATGCATACTATGAACTTCATAAGTGAATTTATTTATAAACAGATTTAGGATTAATTCAACTTGGGTCATGTCTGATGCATTGCCAATTCTGACATAACTCTTACGTCTCTATCTTTATGGGAATTATCTGCTCTGATACCCAATGCAAGGTATCTCCCAAATTGGACTTGATAGACAACATAATAGTCTCTTGACTCAGTTGCTCATTTTGATTCTTTAGACTACGAACAATTTAGATTATCTACTAATATAAGTTGTCTACTCGCATCATAATCTGACTCTATGATGCAACTTAATATTAGTTAAGCCTTAGGTAATCAATAAGTCAAATTTTGTTTTGTTCATTTTACTTTCTGTGCAAAAACCAGTAATGATAACATACGAAAGATAATAATCTAACGAAAGATAATAATCTAACTATTAACCAATCTATTTGAAAACTTACAAGCATGAATGATGAAATAACTACATTAAGGCATAAAATCCCATTAGATCTGTCATATATTAACAAATAACTATAGCATTTAAAGTTCCAAACGAAGCTTTTAAATAAAAAGGGAGAGAATGAGTTGAGTAATGAAGTTAAGGGAATATGAAGATTTTTTTTTTTGATAATGTGATACTTTTACTTTTTTTTGTTAGATTTTATTGGCATGTATTTAAGTTATTTTGACTTTTGCTATGTTACTATGTTTTTTTTTTGTTAATGCTTCTTTATTCATTTGCATTAAGAATTGATTTCGTAGTTTTTTTACATAGTTGATTTATTAGATTAATGCGGAGTGTTATGTTGAAGATCATTTTAGCTTACTTGGATGAGTTGTATTGTTTTATAAACAAAATGTTGAAAGGGAAAATTGTTAGTGTTAGTTACATTGTCCATATGCAATTAATTCAGTTGTAATTTAGCTTGCATTTTAAAGGGAATGTAACTTGTCATATTTTCTTAGCTTCTTTTATCCAAAATACTTGGAATTTTTAACACATAATTGAAGGTTTTTAGTAGCACTTTCCTCAAGTCAAAACATGGAGAAAATCAAGTCAAGGATATTTTTAAGACTTTTAAAGTGATCGAGATTCCTTAATTGAAGAGACTTATTTTACAAAGAAGATTACATTGAGACTATCTCTGCTAATTTTATTTCACATTAAAGACTTTACATAGTTAAATTCAAGGAGATAAAAGATTCAGATTAATTATAATTTTGCAAGTTATTATATATTTATTTAAGAGAAGGCTTGTTATTGACAATTTTGTGTACAAGATTGAAAGCACTTACTTGTTTATGTAAAAAACTTATTTTAGTACATAATTATTATAAACAAATTATTCTCACTATATAGTTTGTAACTAACAACCAAAGAACACATACTAAATTAGTTGAAATTACACTTTGTATATATGCTAAATTGTACTTTTATTATGATTAAAGTTATGGAAAGTTATTTCGCATATAATTTTTTATATTTCATTAATAGGGTTAAAATAGTTGCATGTGAATGTAGGATATAGTTAAATCATTTTAATTATATAAAAATATGACACGTGTTACTTTTCTAATTTTATTTGTAGAGCCTAAAAGTTTTTTTGATCGTGTATAGAATAATTACTTTTTTAATAAGGAAAACAATCTCATATACAATCTATAGAGTTTTTTGGACTATCCAAGTGAATTAAGAGTGTGACATGTGTTCTATAGGGCATACTAAAAAAGTAAATAAAAATTAATATATAAATAAAAGGAACACTTGTTACATCTTTAACCCACTTGTGGAAACTCCACAAGGCAATGTATCAAATAATTACCCTTTCAATAAGGAAAATTATATAATACATGGCCTATAGAGTTTTTTAGACTCCACAAGCGAGTTAAGGATGTGGCAAGTATCGTATAAGATATATTTTAAAATATATCTATAAATAAAAGAGACACTTGTCAATCTTTAACTCGCTCGTAAAGTCTAAAAACTTCATAAACTATATATCAAATAACTACTCGACTTGTGACTAGAAAATAAATACATTAACATTCAATATTTAGTCATTCTCATTAAATTAGTAACTAATAAATCACAAAAATTTTGATAACATCAATTTATATAAAAATATCTAAAGAGCTGTGCCGTTTTATTTACATGAAGAATTACATAGATGGAGCAAAGCAAACACTTTGTCTCACCATTTTCCTAGTAGAAAATTATCCCAATAACCTCAAAGAAAGAAAAATATCTTCAAACCTCTGCGAACTATACATGATATTAAGTTTGGTAAATAACATTAAAAGTCTCCTAAAGATAAGGAAAATATCTTGAAAAGCCTCTTCACAGTACAAAAAAAGATATGAAGTTTGGTAAATAACATTGAAGACACATGAAAATGTTAGCGTAAAAACCATGTGCTTCCACCTTCAAATTTTAGTCTAATGAAAGAAACCTTTGGGCGTCACTTATTTTATCCATATGATTTGATAGCTGCACAAACCTAAATACATTTCAATTCCATGTACGGACCTTGTACTATAAATGTACATTTGAGATTAGTACTTTAAAAAATTAATTAAAAGCAGATTGAATCTATGTTGATGCCAGTATAAAAGAACGTGGATTCGAGTACGATGAAACACATTATCCTCTGAGAGGCTACAAGTAATTTTAGACATTATATCAAAAAACAAATACTAAGAATTATCATACTACATTCATATGAAAATTCAAGATTTAGTACTTCATTTCAGAAGCCTCCATGCATTAACTCAAAGTAGCATTACTTTGAACTTCAAACAGATTTGAAATGTAAAACTCTTTGATATTTTCAATTTAATGGAAAAAAACAAAGGGTCATTTAGTGTTTTCGTGTATATATGTTCAAAATCTGTTTACATGCAAATTAAGCAAGCAAGAAGTTGGGTTTTTTTCCCCTATAGGTTTGGCAAAGGTTACAAAGCAAGATTTGAGAAGATAAGTCACGTTTTTAGGTCAAACTAAAGACAATTTGATGTTGGCATTGTATCAAAGCACTAAAGCAAAGCCTTTTGACATCTGGGCCACACTTGGGATCATGGCAATGGAACAAGGTAGGGAGATGTTGCTAAATTCACTATGGTTCCATTGTTGATATGCTTTATTTCATCACTCACCTCGCTTTATTATGGATATTAATTTTGAAAATTACTGTCAATGAATGTTGAATGCATCCATCCCAGTCCTCTCTCATTTTGCTTCAATTTAATTTTTACTATTTATCTTTAATATTTTCAATCTTTTGAAAGTTAACTAAATATTTCAACGTAAAACATATAGATTTTTTATAATATATTATTATATTTTTACCCATTTAATAATCTATATATAAGAATAAAATGATATTTCGTATAGTGAAACAAGATGATAGCTAGGACAAGCAATTACCATGACCACTTCATTAAAAATGGATCGGTTTAAAATTCATCACATGAATTCCATCATTCCTAGTGAGACCGTATAAATTAAGTTAAGAAAAGATAATAAATAAAAAAAAGCTAAAGCTTAGCTATTCATTTTCCCTTTAAAACCAATCACTGTTTTGAATAAAATAAAAAAGTAAAAAGTTTTTATCATCATTTTAGGGTTTGCCTTAGCTTAATGGCAATAGCTTTAATATATATATATATATAACACTAAACTCTAATGTGTTGTTAAGGCAGTTTAGAGAATCATTTCGCAACGACCAGTCTAGGGTTTACTATTGAGAAATTAAATAAGAACCAATCAGAAATACCCATTCTCAAGTAAGAAGCTATGCTATAAATATGTAATTTAGGGTTAGGGCTATGGCCAATACATGAGACTAAAAGGTTCTCCTTCTCTTAGTATAGTATTCTGAAATTTCTCTCATTTTTTTTACTTCCCTTTTTATGACCTTTTTATGCGTTTTTCTTTTTGTGTTTGATCATTGATCGAAATTTGATTATTGGTTTTCAGTACGATTTGGGAATCGATCAACGAAAATGAGGAAGCGACAAGTGGTACTGAGAAGGGAGGAGCCACCAAGAAGCAGCAGCACCAATTCATCGTTGACAAGTAGAAGTGTGAGATATGCAGAGTGCCAAAAGAACCATGCCGCTGGGGTCGGAGGTTATGCTGTTGATGGGTGCCGGGAATTCATGGCCAGCGGTGAAGAAGGAACAACTGCAGCCCTTACTTGTGCTGCTTGCGGCTGCCATAGGAATTTCCATAGAAGGGAAGTTGAAACTGAGGTAGCTTGTGACTGTTCATCACCTCCTCCTTTCAATGGAGCATAATATATATGTAGCTTTATTAAATAAAATCACTTCTCATGTTTGTATAAATGGAAGGCTTTAATCATGTAATCTACCTATATATTTGCATTCTGCTTATATATATATATGTTTCTTGAAAGAATGGGTTTCTTTCATAGCTTGTTTTCCTATTATATTAAGAGATCAAAAGTATTTGTATTCATGTTTGGTTTTATGAAGAAATTAATGGGTGTTTTCTTCCATGATTGATGATCAATGGTTGACCTTTGCTTGGAAATTTTAGATTATGTTTTAGTGGATCATAAATTAGCTCAATACTTAGATAATGATTTTGGCTAACTACAATAAGAGTTTTCATGATCTGCTCATGAAAAATTCACTACTTTTAGAGTGATTGTAGCATGATTCTTAATTAGAAATTAGTGGCGAAAGCATTATAGAAATCCCTATATTAAGAGTCAGATTATATTTTCTTCTCTCTACTAAAAAAAGACAAACTAGTCTCTATACATTAAAATAAAGAGAAAATTGGTCGTTCCTATTAAAAATTTCAACCATTTATACGATTAAAATACTGGGGAGGTTGTTGGAATAACTAGACAGTGACATGTGAAGTGTCACGTGTACCCCATGTCGTATAGGGATCGATTTTTAACAACAAAAATAGATGAAAATTTTAACAGAATGACCGGTTTACTCTTTGATCTAATGTACGAGGACTAATTTGTCCATTTTTTAAAGTAGAAGGGTAAAATACAATCTAACTCCTAATAGGAGAACCCTTTTACCAAAATTAATAACTAAATGATAAATTAACCTATGGTAACAAATTGATAGGATTGAAATTAACTTGTTTTTCAGCTGTAAATTTGCTTTTAATCTTAGCAAATTAAGTGATTTAAATTCCAAATTTTCTTGTTTTATTTATCTAATTTCTGTATAGATATATTGATGGGGTTTTTACACCAAACAATTCAGCAACATTATCTTGTGAAGCTGAGGGAAAATAAAATCCATGGAATATTATTTCATAGATGTGGAAGTCTAATCTTGTATGATAATTAGATTACTTTGTAATTAAGTTGGAAGGCCCACATATCTAATCACTAATGGAATATTTCCTAATGTGGTCTAATCTGCTGGTTGTTAATGATGGGAAAGTATGTGTTAGTGATGTACTTAAAAGGCAATTAAAAAGCTTAATCTAACTTGGGTTTGAACTAAAAGGTTGTTTGAGTTAAAATTTTCTAACTTAAAACTGAAATACTCAATGCTTTTCTTGTATAAACCCCACTATGTTTGAAAACAAAAAATTGTAATGAAAATTCCTTACAAATTGTATTCTCTATTGTGGTGAGAAATTATAATAAAAACTGGAAGCAACATTGTTTTATAGTTTAATTCAATAAGCTTATACAATTCCTCTTTGATTATGAAATTTGAATCTTAACGTTCCATGACTTCATTTGCATACAACAATATCCTACAAGATATAAAATAATACAAGACAAAGTATCATGGAATTCCCAGATTGTATTTTGGATAAATTAGTCAATGTATGTCAGATTATTAGTCTTATTGTTAAAAATTTCATCTATTTCTACTGTTAAAAACTGGCATGACTGACAGAATAACAAGACAGTTACCTCGTTCTGATGTATAGTGACTAGTTTTTATTGGTAGAACTGGATGAATTTTTTTATCAAAATGTCTAGTTTGCTCTTTAATCTAACATACAAGAACTAATTTACCCTTGTGTTAGGACTTGGATTGCATTTTGTCCCTTCTACTAAAAATGGACAAATTAGTTCTTGTACGCTAGATCAAAGAGGAAACTAGTCCTTCCGTTAAAAATTTCATCAATTTCTATCGTTAAAAATTTCATCCACGTGCAACTAATTGGTTATTCTATCAGCCAAACCATTATTTACCATGGTTTAAGTAGGTCAAGAATGGTAAAAATATATTTCCAAACACTTCAGTGTTCATAAAGGGAAATGTAGTTAGAGGTTGATACTATCAAAACGTTAGATATTGAGCATGCGAGGGTGAGTTAGCAGATATTTTTTCATTTATGAAGTTAGGCATTGAGTATAGAGGGAACAATCCTTCAGGTATACGTAGAATTCAGTCGGGTAGATGTCCATTTTGGAAAATATCCCAATCTATGCATACTTTCATATTTTATATATATACATACATATACACACATAAAGGCAATTTAGGTTATCAATTAGTTATCCTTTTTTCTAGGAATGGAAAACTTTTGCTTTAAGACCTTATCTTGTATTTTTCTTCATTTTTTTGCTGGTGATTGCTACTTGTCCCACAATTATTTTAAGTTCAACAAGATATTTACGTTCTCATATTTGAGAGATTTTATAATAAAGTTAATTATTTTTGTTTAATATCTATTGATTTTATATTGGATGTGTTTAGCATGGTGACATGTTCTTGCATGAAATACTTGCCTGTAATGTCTTCCAACTTTGTCATGGGGTATGTGTAGATAAAATAAAATAGTTCGGGTCCAAATAAATGCATTCTACTTTTTAAGTTCATTTTCACGGTAAAAGTGTCATGGAAATTTTTTATATTAAGAGTCAGATTGTATTTTGATCATTTACTCAAAAAATAAATAAATAATTAGTGCTTTTACGTTAGATCAAAGAATTAGTAAAAAAAAATTATCAATTTCTATTATTAAAAACAAGTCTTTTTACATCAGCATAAGGTACACATGGTACACCGCATGTCACTGTCTGATTATTCCATCAGCCACAATAAATTTTAACAGTACAAATGAATAGTTTTTTTAATATAAATGACCAATTTTCTCTTTAATTTAACATTTAAAGACTAATGACTTTTTTAAGTTGAATAGATAAAATGTAATATAACTTTTAGTACAAAAATTTCATAATACTTTTATCCATTTTTGCCTAGTATTTGAAGGCGTGTCCTAAAACCCATAAAGTTATTTGTTGATTGGACTTGTTTAATTTTTGATTGGCAAGTGATTTAGGCATGTTCATTACGAAAAGCCCATTTTTATGGATTTGGATGTTTGGGCTTATTGACCATTTAACCATTGGTTTTTTGTTTATATTTTATTACAAATATATTTTATATTACTAAATTACAAAATTAAAAACATTATAAAAAAAATATAAAAATCTATAATTTATAATATATATAAGAGCACGAGTTACAAAAAAATTTTGAACTGAAGAGAATATCGTTTTCTTTCATCATATTACTAAATTGATATTTAAAAATAATTATAATATTTAATTTAGAATTATTAGTTAAAAAAGCTTACTTAAAATAAAATTTATGATAATTACATATTTAAAAATAATTATAATTTTATAAAAAAAGTGATAATTATATATTTAAAAATAATATAAATATAATTTACAATTATTAATTTTAAATTTTTTATATAAACAAAGTTTTTCTAATTTTAAAATAATTAATTAATAGAACTCTAAGAAAAATTTGTTATAATTATAATTATAATTTTATTTACAATTATTAATCAAAAATAATTGTGATTTAATTTTGACATTACTTTTAAAAAAAAAGTAGTGTTCATTTTATTAATGTAAAATAGAGTTATTGTAACAACTCAAATCCGGCCTAGACATTATGACCGAATTCGGAGATGTCACTAAGAATGGTTTTAAAAACGAAGACGATTCAATAAAATCATTTAAGCTTTTCAACACATATTCTCTTATACCCATTTGTTAGAAGTGTTTATTAAATTAGTTAATTTGCCAAAACATGATTTACAGCGGAAGTTTATCAAAACCGTTATATTTCAAAAATCTAGTTCGTATTTTTCGAAAAACCTTTGTTTGCGTAAAATTGTCATTTTCATAAAACATTTTTTCAAACCATGTAAAAGAAACCAAACCAACAGTTAAAAACCATACAGTCTAAAGAGTCTCAAAAATTACAAACTCTCAATCAAATCCCGAAATTATAAATAAAAGCCACAAATTACTAAGTATATTCAGTACTAGGTCGAGTGGTCATCGCTGAGTCTCCGCTGCCTGATCCGCCTGAGTCTGTGGATTACCTAAACAGAATAAACGAACAGAAGTGAGTTTACGTAAACTCAGTGTGTAACCCAACAGAAATAGACATGCAATACATATAGTGGTCTCATAACCAGTCAAACACAGATACGGACTTAAGTCCTTTTTCAGACACAGATATCAAAATAGATATACAGGATCCTACCCCCATCCTCTACACACCAACTCCGACCATCCCATTACACCATGTGGGGTTAAAAACACCTACACATCCCTACACACCATATCGTGCCATTATGACACATATCAAATAAAGTGCAGCAAGCTGCTAGAATATAGGCGAAGGTTGCCTTTCAGAACATTTCATCTATATATACAATCCCCACCCCAAAGCAGATATAGAATACAAATACAGATGTAACATGCTTATCATGCTTGTGTATAGAAATCAGATATACATATAACAAAATAGTCAGATAAGCATAAAGATGTCCTACTCAGAGCATACTATCATAATATCAGATCACATAATCTAGGGTTAGGTTAGCTCTTATCGACCCTACGGTAGCCCACAGTTGATCGAAATGACTCGTGCGACTCTAGGGAAAATTTCAGAATTATGGGCCCACATGCCCGTGTGTGTACAGGCCAATTTTAGCTACTATTACAGAGAACCCATTTACAGTTTTATAATCCCTCAACCCAATTTCAAACCCCATTAAATCACTAACCCATTAAACCCCAAAACCCAACTAACCTACCCTAACCTAAACAGCCCAATACCCATTAAGCCCAACTAATACATCAGCCAACCCAAAATTCAAACCCCATTTACAACCAAAACCCAATAATACAATACCCAAACCCAATTTACAAACCCTAACAACCCTGGCCGGAGTCCCACCGGAAATCGCCCTCTCCCTCTCCCTCTCCCTTTCTTTTTCTTTTTTTTTTTCCTTTCCCCATCCCCAAATGATTTTTTTTTTAAATTTTTAACTTATATAGGGGACCGAAACGCACCGTTTTGGTCCCCCATTAATAAATAAAACGACGTCGTTTTGGACGCGGGTCGGGTCGACCCGACTCGCACCAGGGCAGGATCCGCGTGTTTCTTAGCGGAAGGGCAATTTGCGTGCTCAGCCCTTCCGCTTTTCTGAGATTTTACAATTACGTTTTTTATGTTTTGTAATTCGGCCCTAGAATTTTTCATCGTTTTCAATCTGGTCTCCGTGCTGCGCAGCGTTTAGATAGTTGGGATTATTTGCGATTTTGGTCCCTCCAGGTTGCGCGCGCCTCACATTTTGATCCCTCCTCTTTGTTTCCTTTTTAAATTGACCCCACAACTTTGTTTTAATTTAATTTTAGTCATTTTTCGTTACTTTTATTTCCTTATTAAATACTCTTATTATTTTTATATTATTAATTTTATTATTATTAATATTATTATGTATTAGTTTATGTTTTATTATACAATTATATATTTATAATATGTATACACGCTTAATATATTTGTATATACTTATATAATATTAGTACTAAAAGTTTTATTTTAATATGTATATATTACCTGAATGTTTAAAATTATATATGTACGTATATTCTTCATTATGTTCTTAATACTATACTTTACATATATCGTACATTTTTGTTTCAAGTTTGCTTTCATGTATTGTTTAGTCAAAATTGTTTTATGACTCATTTTAAAATTGTTTCACATACTTTGCTTTAAACATTATATCTCTTTCATATTATGCACATCATTTTTAACTCTATATTGTATATCACAATCTCATATATTATGTACGTACTTCTCATATTATTAGTTATGTATATATTCTTTACATTATCTTATGTACATATATTTTTCATATTATATTATATACCTATCCTTTTGATACCATGTTGTATATATTTTCAATACTATATTACAAAAATTTTACCATATTATGTATGTTATGTATATACGTTTTAATGTTTTTGTACTATCTTATATGTATATTTTAATAACTATATGAGGTATGTATTTTTAACACCGTATTATGTATGTAACTTTCAACATCATTGTATACACACTTTTTAATACTATGTTATTTATACGTTTTTATAGGTATCGTGTACATGCTTTAAATACCATCATGTATATAGTTTTTTATTGTTACTATTATGTATACATATATGTAGTATCATTAATAGTTCTAATATCATGCTCCCATCACTTTGCTAACTATTATTATATGTTTGTATATATTAATCCTTATTTCGCGTTTAATACTATTGTTAACATATTTAATATCGCATATATGGCCATTGTTTTAATATTCTCGTCGTATTTATCATTTATTTCAACATATTTCTAGCCCTTCCATTTGTTCACTTTTATTTCATATCAATTTTGCTTGGCATTTCTTCGAAAATCTTATTCTCATTTTCTAATTAATTTCAATAATCGAGGCAACATATCGACTTAACATTAAGTCATCGAGTTCATCGCTATGTTGGGTGAACGTCAATTGACACGTGTTAAAGCGATATACCCTTCTCAAAAAACGGAATAAACTAAAATTTCTCGTTTTTTAATCGGATCACGACTAAATTTTACATTGAACCCGAATTTTTGAAAATCAAGACAACCTGTGTTTATGAGATACCAATTTTTGGGCGTCGCGAGGGTGCTAATACCTTCCTCGCGCGTAACCGACTCCCGAACCTTAATTTTTCTCTGGCTTTTAACGTAGACCTAAACTCGGCCTTTTTCTCGTTTTTAAAGAAAAAAGAAATTTATTCGGTGTCCGATCACACCTGGGAAAAAGGATCGGTGGCGACTCCCCCTTGTTAATAAAATCAAAAGTTAAATTTCAAACGTTTAATAAATTGCCACAATTAGCGACCAAAAGCAAATTTTTACGTCACTACAGTGTGGGCCCAAACATTTATGTGGCCCACACGCCCAGATTGGCCTTACCTGTGTAGCCCACATGGTCTGGCCCAGAATCTACATGTCCATGTGGCTCACACAGCCACACTCACACCACCACACGGTCGTGTCTTATGCACGGCCATGCCTTCGTCAACCACACGGTCGTTTCTTACATACGGCCAACCACACGGGCGACCACACGCCCATGTGGTGTCGACAGATTGCACTTTTGGCTTTCGTCGAAACTCGATTTTCATGCATAAGAGGTATATACTTAGTACCGATTCGATGCGAAAATAGCCCCGAGACCACCAGAACCTAAAAATAGAATCCCAATGCCCTATTAGCAATGATTAACGAGCACAACCAGAACTAAATCGAGCAACATTCCATATTTACCACTGCAAAATGACTACACGCGAAAATTACACCGTCGAAACATTAACTACAGATTCACCGCCTTCACCTACACAACTGATCACAGAGTTCAGATTTCTTACAACAACCGTTACGCTATTACAACGAAATAAAAATAACAGCAATAACGAACCAAGAAAATAAAAAGGAACAGAAAACTGAGGATTACGCCAGAAATAGGAGGAACAAAAGAAATTGGCAGAAAAGTTGAAGAGGAGCAGAAACTGACGACAATTTTGGAAGAAAGGGAAAAACTCAATAAAATTTGAAAACAAAAGAAAAAAATAAAAGATATGCCACAAAAAAATCCCTTATTTTTCTCCCACAATCCCTATTGCTCATAAATCCCTCAGAATTTTAACTCAACCGAAATTTTGTCAAACACTCGAGCAAAAATAATACCCACACTCACACAAGGATTTGAACACAAGACCTCCAACACAATAGACCCCTTTACCACTTAAACCAACAAACTCATTTTAATAGAGATTAACAGACAATTTTACATAAGCCCATTTGGCAAGGGTAAGGCTAAGATTAGAAAAATAACAAAATTTGGAAAAGGTGAGACTTGAACCCAAGACCTCTTACACACACTCAAAACACTTAACCACTAAAGCAAATACACACTTATGTCAAATATTTACAGAAACAGAGATAAATTTATCAGGCCGTTACAATTATTAATTAAATAAAACTCTAAGCATCTTAATTATCACTTAATTAGTATTTGTGTTTTATACCAATTAAAATTTAACTTTAACTTTCTAAATAACATTCAACATCTAAGAAAAATTACTCGTAAAAAAGAAAAAGAAAGGGATATTTTTAAAAATGATAAGTTAGAATTATATAAAAAAGAATGGAGCATTAAAACCATGGTTCTTCGAAGAGGCTGTAACACCCCCTAACCCCAAGCCGTCACCGAAATAGGGTTACGAGGCATTACCAGACTTATACACTAACATTTATACAAAATCGAGTCATAAACTTTACATTTCAGATCAATTCTTATCAAATTTCATCTTAAAGTCCTTAATATGGGCCTACGGGGCCCTATATATGTTTTAGAAGTGATTCGGAACTAAACTGACAACTTTAGAAATTTTTCCTTGAAGATAGGGGCACATGCCCGCGTGGCTTGGGACACGCCCGTGTGGCCTGGAACATGCCAGTGTGGCCTGCCCATGGGTAGATTTTGACTTTTCCACATTGCCTGGGCATATGCCCATGTGATTTGGCCATGTGAGAACATAATTTTTGACCATTTTAAAGCTATTTTCACATACTAAACACACCCTATTCATGCCCAAAACATTTACTTGTATATCTTAATCAAATAACATTCTTTTTATCCATTTATTGTACCTAAATACAATTATACACTAATAGAATCCAAGCAATCAATTATTTCAAGCCAAAACATGTATATTTCATTTTCCAATCACAAAACATCACATTCAACATAGTTTGCATACTTAATTATTCATATAATTACATTACTAAATCAAATCCTATACATGCCATATAAATCAAAAATTTGTTTAACAAAATCTACCGGAGTAAATTTGGATAATGTGACCCTTGATGTAGATCCGATCCTCCGTATGTATACAAGTCAATCTACAAAACAAATCACATACACAAGTAAGCTTATAGAAGCTTAGTAAGCTCATAGGTATAAAAACACAAATCTTACCGAACACTGTACACAATTATATATGTATTAGTTAAACTATTTCATCCTGCAAATTACAACTTCTTTAATAAACTCATTTGAATAATTTTCATGATGCAATTCACGAACTTAATTCTTTTGGGCCCATTTCTTATTTATTTCCATTGTCAAATTAGGGAACAATAATAGGATTGAGTGCTTTATCATCACATTGTCATAGTAAACTATGGACTTTCACATTGTCACACATCACACACCGAAGCCATAGCCCTACCATGGTCTTTCACGGATCATATATTATACCGATGTCATATCCCAGATATGGTCTTATACGGAATCACATTATCACATTGTACCGATGCTATAGCCCAACTATGGTCTTATACGGAAGTACATATCACATCTTTTCCGTCAATTCATTATGGTTATAAAATGAAAGCACTTAAAACCATTGTTCCAAACTAATTTGTTCTTGTAGTGACACATTATTCATTAGTTAATATAATTTGATAATATTCATCTACAATAAAATACTTTAAAAATCATAATATTTTCATATCAAACATTGAACTTTGCCATATGAACTTACCTGGGCTAATTTGCAAAAGTAGTAGAAATTCAGGGACTATTCTTGAATTTTCACCTTTTCACGATTCACTTCGTTTTCTTGATCTATAATTATCAAATCATAATTCATTAGCATCTATTTCCATTACATTCTATTTCACAATTTATGCCCTTAATTTTCAAAATTACACAATTACCCCAAGCTTTTCAGTTTTTACAATTTAGTCCCTGCTCAATTCATTCATAAATTAAACTAATTCCTTTCAAATATCATTTTATCTAAACTATAAAAACTACTTCACAGCCTTTGACATTCCAAGATTCAACACAAAACTCTAATTCCAACAACTTTCACAATTAGGTCCTAAAATAAATTTCTATGCAAATCTCTTCATAAAATCATCATATAATGAAATTAAAACCTTAATTCCATGATAAGTCATCAAAAAATTTCAGAACTTACTCATGGTAACTTTCTAAAATATTCATAAAAGCAAAAACTAATGAATTAGATATTAGGACCTAGTTGTAAAAGTCTCAAAATCACAAAAATTACAAGAAATAATCAAGAATTGAGCTTACATGTAATAAAATATGAAATACCAGCTTAAAAGAACCCTTCAATGGTGTTTTGCTAGAGAAGATGAAGAAAAATGAAGAAAACTCTAAATTTTATCTAATATATCATATTTTACAATTTAATTTTTACCCTTTTCCAATTTTGCCCCTTGTTCACCCTTGATTTTTATTTTTCCTGCACACTCATGCCGTCCAGCCCAATAATATGTGTTTAATTACCTATTTAGTCCTCCTTTAATTATTACTAGAGTTATTTAATCATTTTCACAATTTTACACTTAATTTAATTTAGTCCTTTTTACCCAATTGACTACTGAAACCTTAAAATTTCTTAACGAAACTTTAATACTAACTTACTAACACTCCATAAATATTTATAAAAATATTTATGGCTCATTTTATGAATTCAAGGTCTCGATACCTCGTTTTTATCTTATTTAATCTACAAATTTCTTTTAATTCATAATTTCACTAATTCGAAATCATTTCTAAAACCACACTTAACTTTTACTTACTAATATCTAAACTTACATGTTGGATTTAGTGATCTCAAATCACTATTTCGATATCACTGAAATTTTGGGACGTTATAGAGGCAATAGCGAAACATATTTGAACAACAATGGTACTAGAGAGAGAAATTATTTCAATTGATGATGGGATAATATAATATTATGATACTAATTTTTTCAAAATTTGTTGTAAGTTGTTTACACTATATGAAGCAAGTAATCTTAAATCCGCTTTTATTTGTTTATGATTTGTTTGGTGCAGATAAAAAACATTTTGTGGATTTGTTTTGAAAATAAATTTAAATTTAAACAATTATTTTTAATCATTATTATTAAATATGATCATTAATTTAGTGCAAATATCGTTTGTATTTACTTTCTTATATAGTTTCAAATTTGTATATTTTTAACCTCCCCAACTTGACTAGTGTTAAGGCTAAATTCGAGAGATTACATTGGCCACCGAAATTACCCATTAAGATTATCGATGTTATGAAACAGTCATTTTAAAAATTTTGTTTATTTTTGAAGAAAAACTTAGCACGTTATCTTCTTGTTACTAAAAGTTACAATTTTATTTCCAAAACAATTGATTTTAGGGTTTCTTTAGCAAACATTGATTTCTAGTTATATGTACATTATTTCAAAAACTATTCACTCAATAATACATCTGAAAAATGATATTGAACATAGTTATTAATGAAAACCAGATTTCATGCAATTTAAAACAAGTTTAATGCTAAAATCAAAGTAAAAGTCATGCATGCCAAATAAACTCTAAAACCTATGTCCCATGCCACAGTTCAAATAAAACAATATAGCCTCTGAATAACAAAAATTGTAAATAATGAATCTAAAATATTTTAAATGAAAAAAAAACACAATCAAAGTCGAGCCTCCGGTTGTTGTGTCCGCGTCCTAACTTGGTGGGCTATCTGTAAAGATGAAAATTAAAAAGGTGAGCTTAAGAAGCTCTGTGTGTGTTTATTCACAAGAAAATCAATGTGAAACAATAAGCATAGCATACAAAATAACAAATCTTAGAATAATCACATTCGTATAGCAATTCACAATTCATAGTATTAGTTTTTCATATTAACACATCACTATAATATTTTAAAATTTATAGTTTTGTATGCACATGCTTATGAATGGCAATGCAATTTCAGTTTATCAGAAAAGGTCTTACCCAACTCCGCTACACACCACACTATGAGCTCCCCCAGAACTCATCCAACCTTATACACCGGATTATGGATAAACCACCATTGATCGTAGATAAACTGCCACTTTGTTTGTAAAAATTTTGGGTAAACCAATAGAATTTGTAGATAAATCCATTTCCGGATAAATTGCCACTTAGTTTGTGGGTGAATCACATATTTGCAGATAAAAATTGCCATTACGTTTGTGGACAAGCCACCATTGTTTGCAAATTATTAAACTACCACTCTTCCATTGTACATACCGTCCCACCCCATACAATCCAATATGACATGCTTTGTAATAGAACAATTCAACACTAGCAGTACTCATGCTTAACATGTATTCAATTCAACACTAGCAGTAAACATGCTTAACATGTATTCAATTCAATACTAGCAATAAACATGTTCTATCATACTTAGTAGGGTTGAGTCATTATTAAAAACTGCACCTAATTGAGCCTTTAATCCTCTAAAAAAAATTAATTGGCTCCTTCCGTTAACAGAAACCAATATTGACTGGTTTGATTATTAACGGTTGATGACGTGGTAGACAAAATTGACCAGAACACTCCACCTGGTCGTACCATGGTATGATGTTGATGTGGAAAAAAATCTATTTACACATTGGAAGGTCAATTATTAAAAGCAACACTTTCTAACATAATAGACACATCCTCGAATGGAAAATGGAATGTAAACATTTTTGGCCTTCATCTTTTCAACAAGGAGGCGACCAACTTTGGAATGATATTGAAGTATGCCATCGATGATGTAACATCCCTTATCCATCCCCACAATTGACATGGATAAGTGATGTCATATTGACACTTTAATCACTTTACACAATTTCTTTCTTTAAAACATCATTTTTCCACTCGTTATAAACCCTTTTAATCAATTTTTAACATTTAAGAAGCTTTGAATACATTTTTAAAATCATTTTGAATCATTATCAGGTTATTTGGATATGTCTAATACAAAAACAGGGTTTTGGGGGCGAAAAACTATCAGGATCTAATGCCCTTAGTATAGTTACTTTGTCATATATTCTGTTAATTTTTTGAATAGATTGGTTTAATAAAATTTCATCATTCATATTATTATCTTTTGTATTTTTCCTCAATGATTTTTTCAGACAAATCAAAATATACAAGAAAGTATTGGTTCATTGATTATCTAACATTTAACTAATATTAAGTTACATTATGCGATTTAATCATGATGCAAGAATACATCTTATATTAATAGGTAATCTAAATCAACCATATTTTGAAGAATCAAAATTGAGAAAATTGATTCAAGAGACTAATATGTTATCTATCAAGCCCAACTGGGGGGATACATTGTCTTAGGTGCCAAAACGGATGATTCCTAGAAGATAGAGACATAAAGTGTGATTGTTTGGACTGACAATACATCTAATAGGACCCAAATTGAATCTATCCTAGATCCATTTATGGGTTTATTCAATTGTGATGTTCATAGTATGATTTACCTCAATCTTGAGTGAGTAACTAACTATGCGTATGTAACTCATATACTTTAATATGTTGAAAATCTAAGCTCAATTGATTATAGAGTCAAAAGATGATATGTTGGATATATGACTTATGGTGTAACTTCACTTTAAAAAAAATCATAGCCTAATAAAAAGTAAATGATATTATCTCATTGACATTGCATGGTTGATGGAAAGGTAACGTGACCACAGGTTGTTTGTTTAAGACAAATTATTTAATAACTATTTATTAGTAATTGACTTTTTCATGAAAGAAAATGTAATGGTTACCATAAGATAAAATAGGATCATATTGGGTGAATAGATTTAACCCAAAAGGATTAACAATATCCTATGTGGGTAGCACACTTATGACACAATCATTGGATAAACAAAAATTAAGTTGCTTTCATAATTGTGTATAGTAGTGGAGAGTTCAGTCATGGTACTTTTAGTAGATTGACTTCTTGACTAAATAATATTGTTATTAATAGACAAAGAGTTGGAACTTAATTACAAATTATTTAAGAGCTAATTATATATATCCAATCAGTCCCTCCACTAACTAAACACAATCCTTTCCAAATTGCATTTGAACCAATACGATGAATGAATGAAAACGACGAATAGAGAAATATATTGCATGTATCATTATTCGTAATAAATGCATTTTTTGACATAAGACTAGAGATGACTTAGTGATTAATTTAATTTCTTTGAATTATTATTTAATTGATTATAATTAAATAATTGAAGTTCAAAGTGAAAATTAAATTAATTAGTCATCGTAGTTTTACAGAATGAGATAATTAGATTTATTTACTTATAGATTTTGGTACGACAAAGTTGTCATAACTTTAATGGAATTAGAATTGGGTTAAGAAGATAATTTAATTGCACAGATTATTTAAATTTATGAATTAAATAAATAATATTTTAGAATAAAAATTTTGTTATCGGGTTGGATAAACTATATAAGTTGGTTTGAATACCAGATAACATGTATAATTGTACATAATACACAAAAAGGTTCCAATATGCTCATTAAACATGTGATGGGCAGCACCTAGGGTTCCGAGAGTAGGGGTGTCACCGCTTACCTTGTGTAATCCCAGTGGGGCACAATATTTTCTATTAGAATATTATTATTTTGCCTCCTCTTATTCAAGTAGAACTTTTGTCGTTTTTCCATAGGGATTATGGGCTAAGCCAAATACACATCACTTTAAGCGTAGTTACTCTATTGGATTATAATGAGATTTATTTCAAAGTAAATTTTACTTTTCAGCAGTACTCGAGTTAGGCTTCTAGCCTATAAAGAGATTTAATTTTCTCCACATGAAAACTAAAAGTTTTAATTGTGTGTTCGATTCGTGTAATTAGAGCCCACTCTCTAAGCAAACCAAAAGTTTGAGAATAGTGGAGAAAATCATGCTAGTTAAAAGCCGAGAAACAACCAGCACCTCTTACACGAAAACACAAGTACTAAATTGGTAATTTTTATTACTACAAAAAACACAAAAGTTCAGTTGTAACACACTTCATCATCCCGGTTTACTAGAGAGCACATGAAACAAAATTCTTAAAAATCTTTAAAATTTCAAACCTTAAATCATTTTTTTAAAATCATAAAATTAAGTTTAAAACAATTTTGGAGGTTTAGAAACATATTAAAACCATTTAGAATCATTTTGCAAGCAATTAAAAGTGTCTGAAACGAAAAATGAGTTTCGATGTATTCAAAATTCTCAAAACAATGTTGTGGCCCAAGTTCAAGACTTAAGTATCGATACATAAAATCTATGTATGAGTTCTATGTGCATTTAATATAGACTTGCCTTACATTTTGCTAGTTTGATCTTGGATCCGTAATCTTGCTCCGTGATTGATTATCTTTAACCTTAATTATTATATGTAGGCTCATTTTGAGTTCGCATTTAACACTTGTAATATCTATTTTTATTATATATAGGCTCATGCAAGTAGGATTCTATTATTTTTATTCGGTTGTTAGGTCAACGACCAAATAAGTTCTTGGGTTGAATCTCTAAAATTGAACTCGACTTCTATGAGTATGAAAGTACTCTACATGTACTATAAAGGATTGTTTCCTAACATGCATGACAAAAATAAATACAGTGATTTAGTAACATCTTAAACTCAGCTCATGCATGTAAAAAAATCCTTTCATAAAAAAAAATCTGAAAAATGACTTATTCATACCTACTTAATAATAAATAATATTAAAATTTTATATTATTAAAGTTAAAATTTATGATAACATACATATTTTGAATAAAAGAAACATGTAACGTTCTTTAAAGAAGATTTTAGTAAAACTCTTCATTTACGTTCAGCAAATTTTCAGCCAATTCAAGCTTTAAAAAGAAATCCCATTTTTTTTTCATGTTTTCTTATCATTTTCTGATGTAACACCTGACCTTTTCGCTCTTTAATTTGCCATTCATCCTTTTTCTTCTGTTTTCTGTTCTCGAGTCCCAATTTCCTCGGTTGGTGTCTATTCCCACTGTTTCAATATAAAAAAAGCTATTTTATTTTTCTAAAAACAATTAAACATTTTCTTCTGTTTTTTTTTTTTGGCCTTTTTGGTCATTCCCATTTCCCAAATCATCTTCTTGATTGTTAAAATAAATACCCTTTTTTCAGTTCTTTATGGTTTATTTTGTTTCATAGTTTCTAGAACTAGGAAATGGCTACCATTGGCTGTTCTTCCACTTTTATCATTGAAAGAAAAAGTAGACATGTTTTCACTTCCTCAACTTTGAGTCCAACAAAGATTGAAAATTTGGCTGTTTTTAGTGGTTCAACAAGAGGGGTTTCTTTGTTTTGTAATAGAGGGCAGCTTTGGAGGTTTAAGCCTGTAAGAATTGCTGGTGATGACCCAGAGGGTTCACTTCAGTTTACAATTAAGAAGAGCAAGAAGGTACTTGCCTTGCAAAGTGACTCTTCTTTGTATTTTTAATTGTAAATGTTGCCATTGGATTGAAATGGGTCTTTAATGTATAATTGTTTTATTTTGTAGGCTGTGATTGTTTATTTACCTTGAATGTGAACTTTGTAAGTGGTATAGTGTGCAACAAACAAAGATTAAAATGAAATTGGGTAAAGGAATTGTGAACCTTTCTGGAATAGGAACTTTTAGATTTTACACCTAACTTGCAATAACACTCCGTTGAATCATCATATAAATTTAGCCAGTAATCTTTGTAGCTTTCAATGGGTATATAAGAACATTGCTGCCTTTATAGTTCAAGAGAGAGGGGAGAGGATTCCATTGGGATCACAATGCTGATGAAGTCCCTTGTGGACTAGTTTCTAGCCATCTGAAATATTAAATAGTTGAATATTATCTTTCAAGAGCTATAAACGAGTTTTCCTGCAGTATCCGTTTGCGAGAATTGAAATCAAAATGGTGCTATTTATCTTCTTTATCCATGGCAGATTGCAGAAACAAGGAAACTGGTTTCGTCCTTAAAAAGTAATATTACTGACTTAGATGAAAATGAAGCTTTTCATGAGCAGAGGGATAAGTCTCTTCCTGATGTGGATCTCACTTCAAGCAGCTCTATTAGTACAGTTGAAGGCAAAAATGGGAGCATTCTTTCAAGCAGTCATGTTACTTCAACTGTGAAGGACATATCGGAGATACGACCTTCAGATGAAGCTGGTGATGAACCTGAAGTACATTTGTCTTCAGAAAAGGCCTCCTCAGATTTAGGTTCTACCAAACTGCTGAAAACCACTGATTCGAAAGCTTTTAAGTCTGACATGCTTCCTTCTTTTCCCTCAAGTTCCTCTGATGCTGTCCTACTTACATCTGTTGAGAATGAAAATTTGACCAAAACAAGCCTAGAAATGGTTGGTGAGGTACATGATCCTGCAGTTGAAAGTACAAAACCCCCACCACTAGCCGGTGCAAACGTAATGAACATTATATTAGTAGCTGCAGAATGTGCCCCATGGTCTAAAACAGGTAGTATTCCAGTTATAGATAAATTTGAGATGATAGTCTCTCTTCTCTTTTCGTGATAGATAGATGATATATAACTTGGAGGCTGCTGTAATCTTATTATAGGTGGGCTTGGAGATGTTGCCGGCTCTTTACCAAAGGCTTTGGCTAGACGGGGACACAGGGTTATGGTATTTTTTTTCTACTTTCTATGTTAAATCAAATACTTCGCATTGCAATACATATGTAAACTCTATCCACGGGAGGTATCACCAACTTAAGCAAATTTGTATCGTAGGCTTAGTTTAGCTAAACCTTTCTATTTTCTATTTTCCTTTTTGTCTAGTTGATCCAGTGACCATTCTCTTATGGTTTCATTACCCTGCCAGTTCATGAACAGTTTGACTTTACCAACCATGATCCTACAGATGCCTGTGGCTCTTTAGATGCTTTCATTAGTAAATTCCTTTCTTTTTACTTAGGTTGTGGCACCTCGGTATGCTGAGTATGTTGAACCTCGAGATATAGGAGTTCGAAAGATGTATAAGGTGGATGGTCAGGTACGACACAAGCTGTTGTAAATAACATAGATTTGATTGTTAAACAAAACAGGCTATTGCACTGCATGATCTTTGATGATATGTTATTTGTAGGATATGGAAGTATCATATTTCCACACCTATATTGATGGTGTGGATTTCATATTCATGGATACTCCTATGTTTCGCCATATGCAGTATAACATTTATGGAGGAAAACGAGAGGTAGGATATGCTTTCTTGTGGTTTGTTAATGATTGGTTAGTAATTCAAATAAGTTGTAATTACACTTCGTAATTTAGTTTAATTTCAGAATAATATTCTATGTTCAAAATGTGCCAAATGTATTATAAACCTGAGAGAAGGAAAAGATGGAAATTTTGCTATCAAGTTAATATTAATGTTAATCTAAGGGTGATTATAAGTACTATAAATTTTTTCCTTAGAAGTCTATGTAACTTCTTTAAGGTCTTCCATTAGTGTGATCGGATGTTGGCGGTGCTAGAAGCGTGTAATATTTGCTATGCATTAGTTTGAAACAGTGTCTTTTGCAATCTCTATTTTGTATTAGAACAGAAGTAACCTTACCAATTAGGAGATGCAATAAACTTGATGGCTTTTCTTTGCTCACCATATTCAGCATTTTGAATGTTGCATGATTTTGGTCTCATTGTACAGGATATTTTGAAGCGCATGGTATTGTTTTGCAAGGCAGCTGTTGAGGTACATATTTTAAAATTACCTTGAATCATACAGAAATACTGTAATCTGGTCGGATAGACATGATAGGGAAAACCGATGGATTATTGCTGATGTTTGATTTGAAAAGTAAGTTACACAGTCACACTCATTGCGGAGTTTAAATAAAATGACTAGTTACAAAAGGGGCATTGTTGATTGTGTGAGGTTTCAACTAGCCTCTAAATTATTCTTACTAAGATAAATCATGGAAAAAGGAAATCTACTTAGATAAATTGTGGTGAATGTAACATGGAGTTCACTATGATTCATCAGCATGTTTCCAACACAGCTTCTAGAAACAACTGCCAAAGTATATTGGTCTGCTTTGCACCTGATTATGCTACATCTTTACTTCCTATGCTAGATCACTCTTATATTATTCTTGGGGAACTTAAAGGTTTTCTCAAGTCCATTTTCTTATTTTCTGGCATAGCCTCATTGTTTGTTGAATATAATTGATTGATTAGATTATAGTGTCATATGGTGAAGAAGTTGTTTTTTTTTAGGTTCCTTGGTATGTTCCATGTGGAGGTGTCTGCTATGGAGATGGAAATCTGGTTTTCATTGCTAATGATTGGCATACCGCCTTGTTGCCAGTCTACTTGAAGGCTAATTATCGAGACAACGGTTTGATGTCCTTCACTAGATCCATTCTCGTCATCCATAATATTGCTTACCAGGTTTGTCCTATGCTAATTCGCTTGATTTGATCATTTTATAGGAAAAAGGGATCAGGTCATTTATATTTTTGCTTTGTTCTTAATAGAAATTAAGAACTTATATCATAGTGTATTCACATTTTTTCCTCAATTCTTTGCTTGGTTCTTGTGCGCCAATAGAATCTTATACAAAATCATTTGTTATTTTGCATTGCATACTTAAATAAAAGAGAATGCATAGAGCATTCCACAGATCATGATAACTGTACATACCTTGTCTGCAATTCTCTCTTGAAATTTAATTTATATCTAGGACAACTATGGAAAAATATAATTTATTTGCTGCTCTGTTGCATCTAAGTGCATGACTTAATCTCCTGAAAGAGATTGGAGAATGAGAATTCGAAAGCATTTGCTATTATGATAAGTGCTTTTAGAGCTTAATTCTCTGAATTTCTTTGTATGGATTCTAACAGATATTGTTTTCAGGGGCGGGGGCCCATGGAGGATTTTTGTTCTGTCGGTCTACCAGATCACTACAAGGACCTTTTCAAGTTATATGACCCTGTCGGAGGTGAGCACTTCAATATCTTTGCAGCAGGACTAAAGACTGCAGACAGAGTGGTCACTGTTAGCCATGGATATGCTTGGGAGATTAGAACTTTGGAAGGTGGTTGGGGTTTGCATGGGATCATAAATGAATGTGACTGGAAATTGCAAGGTATAGTGAACGGAATCGATATGGAGGACTGGAATCCGCAACATGATGTTCACCTCCAATCAGATGGTTATACTAACTACTCCATCGAAACACTGCAGCCTGGCAAGGCTCAGTGCAAGGCAGCCTTGCAGAAGGAGCTCGGGCTACCTGTTCGTGAAGATGTCCCACTGATAGGTTTTATTGGGAGACTGGATCATCAAAAGGGTGTCGATATAATTGCTGAGGCAATTCCCTGGATGATGGACCAGGATTTGCAATTAGTATTGTTAGGCACTGGCAGACAGGACTTGGAAGAGCTGCTTAGGCAGTTTGAAGACCAACATCATGACAAAGTCCGGGGGTGGGTAGGATTTTCTGTACAGACAGCTCATCGTATAACAGCTGGGGCGGATATTTTACTCATGCCATCAAGATTTGAACCCTGTGGACTGAACCAACTGTATGCTATGTGCTATGGAACAATTCCAGTTGTTCACGCAGTCGGTGGGTTGAGAGACACGGTGCAGCCTTTCAATCCATTTGAAGAGTCGGGGTTTGGTTGGACATTTGACAGTGCTGATGCAAGTAAGTTGATACATGCGTTAGGGAACTGCTTGTTGACATATTGTGAGTACAAAGAGAGTTGGGACGGACTTCGAAGACGGGGTATGATGCAAGACCTCAGTTGGGACAATGCTGCTCAGAAATATGAGGAGGTCCTTGTTGCTGCCAAATACCAATGGTGAGCCATCTTTGACTTAAATATTCTATCGATTTCTGAGTTGGTTGACATGGTGGAAATCCCGACCAAATTGATAGCCAAGTCGGTGAGTTGGCAGAAATCCTGGTACGAAGTAGTTGCAGCGATGAGCTTGTTCCTGAAAATGCTGCAAGTGTAGATAAATAAATTTGGACTTTCTTTCAGTTTTCTGTTCAAAGGTTAGTGGAAAGCTTACTATTACCATTGTTAATATGAGGTGAGCTTGTTGGCTTTTTAATCTTCCAAATAAATTCTACTGTATTAGTCTTTTATTGCTTGAAAAAAACTTCTAAAAGTTTGAACATATCTATATTTGACATTTACACTTAGCCTTGAGTGGTATTAGTCAAATAGCTATTATTGAGTCTGGAGTGGTATTAGTCAAATAGCTATTATTGTACAGAAGATGGTTGAAGAAAGGTAAAAGAATCCATTTTCTTCTGCACATCATTGTCAAATGCCGATGCAGACCCCCAAGCAATCTCTCATAATAATTGTTCATTTAAAAGAGGTCACAGTAAGATTTATTTTAAAAGAATTAAGGAAATTTAGAGTTAGGAATAAATCTTAAAATTATATATGAAGTTTGTTTCACAATATGTCGTGTTATATGTAAATTTTGATTTTGTGTAATTTTATACGTAATATTTTAATTTGATTTGATTTTTGTAAATTGCAAATATAATTATTGATATAAAATGTACTAAAAAGAAATATTGATGCAGCACTATTTTTTAAGTTTATATATTATATACACAAATAATCTCCTTTAATTTGAACAACAGGCTAAGGCTTCCCTGAGGGAAAAAACTAACACCAAAACAACAATTACTGGGTATTTGCATAATCAAGTTTATTTGAATAGTTACCTTAAGCTTCAACAATTTAATATTTAAAAAATTTCAAACTTTAAAGATCACCATAATCAATTCAAAAGAAATGCTTTAAGACAAATAAATGAAAGAAAGGTGTTATGGAGGAAAATTCAATATGTTAAAATCGTTATTGTTGCGTCGTGTTTTGGCTAAAAACAATTAGCAAAACGATGTATTTTGAGTCAGTCCTCTATGTCTAGTTAAAAGGTGAGTTTTAGGGTATTGTTAGTTAATGAAACGATGCATTAGAGAGGAGGTTACAGCTGTCGAATAACAACTTCTATAACCTATAATTGTTGTTTTGTTTTCATTTTAAGCAGAAGGAGAATGTATGGAACGTTTATGCATTTTCAGTGAATGAATTCTATTTCTTCTTCATCTCTCATCTCTTTTATTTTTTGCTTTCTTCTTTTCTAAATCTATTGTAATAAATGTATCAGAGCCTATCGATCCTCCATAACCGGTGAAGGAATGACAACTTGACTTCAAAAAGAGATAGGTTATTTTCAACAGGAAGCTACTCAGCTCCGGATTGAGTTATCTCAGTGGGACACTAAGCTTGACAACCATTTAAAGGAACTCTGAGATGATTTCCATAGTGAGATCAAATCTGAGTTATAAAACTTGTTTGAACAATACTTGGGTCATCCACCCTTTGTTACTGTTGTTGGGTCTTCTCAAGACAAAGGGAAGGGCATTTTAGGTGGCCCTCCATTTGGTTTTTCCCCAAATGACACCATGATTGTTTCTCCCTAATGGATCTGGGAACACCTTTCCATGTGAGCAACAAAGAAGGACTTCTATACTCTTATTTACAGTGTCCAAAGTTTGATGGAACTGATTTCTAGGGATGGTGATCCAAACTGGAGCAAATTTTGAAGCTGAAGGTGTTGTCGATAGTGCCAAGGTAAGGACAGTGATGATGCACTCGGAAGGAAAGACATTCGATTGGCATCATTTTTATTCTTAGAAGCAAAGAGGGTTTTGTCACGTGTCAAATGATATGCGATTTGTGCAAGTATACACGTCGAATCAAGTAATAAAGTGATGAGAGAGTATTATTCCCACAAGGATCAGATTGAGGCACAAAAGTAATCAAGTTATTATAATGAAATACGACTAATGCTATGGTAAAGTTATGATAAGTATGCAATGGTAATTAAAAGGAATAATGATGTATGCAAAATGTGGAATTAATGAATACCTGGAAATGTTATGGCAAAACGAGAGTAGAAATGTGATGGCAATTATGAGAATTACTACAGGAATATTATGTAAATGAACAAATAAATAACTAAGAATGATATGGTAAAGATACGGTGACAAAGAATAAATGATATATGATGTTGATTTGGAGGTTGGATTACTAAAAGTCTACCTTTACTGTCAATAATACCTTGGCAAAATCATATTCAGCTTACTGCCTAGAAAAGTTCTAAAATGGTCTGCTTCTTTCGAGAGCAAAAACCTTAAGTTACCTTGCCCATGTCTATAGGTCTTTAATACGGTACCCTGTACTGTTTTCCTTCTGTATGAATGCTACTTTATGTCTAGAGTATACTGCAAGTATCTGTCAAGTACTTGCTCATATCATTAAGTTTCAGTCCAACTAATCCAATCTTTTCAAAATTAGATTTAGTTTATGGGCATGTTGAACAGTCATTTATGTCTAGGGATTGCACGCATATAATTAAAAATAAAATAATTGAATGAAACAGTAAATTGATTTGGATCTATGCTTCAACCATTAAAGAAAATAAAAGTTTCATTATGTAATCCCAACCCAATGAGATTTAGCTCATGGATTGGCACATAAAATTCAAAACGAAAATAACATCCAACACTATTTTCATCATTCAATTCACGAAAGAACAAAGTAAGAAATACAAAAGACTTTGGGAAGATAGATTTCGCCTGTCCAGTTCAAACTCTAGGAGCAGTGTCTTGTGATGGCTGAGAGGGACTGCTTTCATCTTCCTCTTTCCGTCTCTACTCAGTCACTACCCTCTATTTTTACCTAAGGATCTCTTCCTTTTATTTGTCTTTTTGGGTTTTCTTCTTTGGCTTTTTATAGCTTTTTTTCCTAGGTTAAATCGAACAACTCATGTTTATTTTTTCCTATTTTTAAATTCTTTTTTTCAACAACCCAAGATTATCTTCTTTTTAAATTCTTTTTCTAGGAGAAAAACCAACAGCCCAGGATTTTTTTCCCTCTTTTTTAGGCAGATTTTTCTGGTACAAGTACAATTGGGCTGAAACTAGTATGCGTTGAGTGTTGACTCGATATGTCCAACCTTTTGCCCTGGCAAACCTTCACTCTTTTATTTCTCGCTCCTCAACATGCACCTGCCAAACCAACAAACATAGCTCTACCACAAGCAATTAAAAGTACCTAATATTTAAACATAGTCCAAGCTACTAATGAAATTATGAAAATACGAATGAAATGTTTTAAAATGCAATTAAATGTACTTAAGTACAAACAATTAGCTAGGTCTAAAGGCATGAAATATAACTCTTTTCAAGAGTTATCAAGATTCACTTGTTAACATGAGACAGTTATGCTTGCAACTTGAAGGAAAGATTTGGCTCTAGCTCCTTTCAAGATCTTATGGAAGAACTGGTATCCCTGCAGCAATAAGGCTCAGTTGACTAATTCCATGATGACTTTGTAAGTCTTTTCAATCAACTTCAATTACTTGAGAACTATGCCTTGAGCATTTTCACCAATAACCTAAAATTAGAGATTGGGCAATACTTGCAATTGTTCAAACTTGAGACATTGGTAGAAAAATTTTTGGTAGCTAGGTAAATAGAGAACATTTTAATGAACTCTCAAAGTAATATCCTTCAGTAGGTGTTGGTGGACACACTTGATCCCCAACTTTGTTCCTTACTATAAGGGTTAGTCTGATCTCGACCCCCACTTATGTTTTTAATGGCTCTACTTCAAGTAAAAATAGTCAAAAGGCTACTAATAGAGCCCTTTCCCAAAACTACTATAGGGGATATAAGGAAAAAAATGTTTATCTTTCTGATGTGCAATTCTAACAGCCCAAAAGTCAGTGGTGTCGGAAAATATGATTTCAGGATCTCGTCTCCATTTTAAGCAAAAAGAGAATGTATAGAACATTTATGCATTTTTAATGAATGAATTATGTTTCTTCTTCATCTCTCATCTCTTTTCCTCTTTTCTTTTTTGCTTTTTTCTCTTCTATAAATCTACTGTAACAAAAGGGTACTTATATTTTCCAATATAACCAAATGTATATAATCCTTACAAGCTTACTAGTATAAGATGTTATTAAAGGCAATATTCTTTTTGATAAAATAACCAAAGAAGTTACTCATTTCTACATTATGACTATTTTCAGTGTCGCTTTAATTCTTCTATCTATCTATCAATCCCAAATCTAATTTCTTGATCTTTCTTTGCTTTTTTTGCCCTACTGTCATGGACCAAAGTGGAAAGCCCGTGACCATCGCACTAAATGCATCCCATAGAGATCTATCGATTAGATGAGAATCATTTAGCCCACGATAACTGGCTCAATTCAAAGAGTTGTTGGAGAAGCCTAGGTGGCCCAATGATGTAGATTTGGAAAGATAGGCAACCTTGGTAAATATGGGAACTAATCTTATAAGATTGAGAGGAATCATATATTATAAAATTAGATTGGATTTAATTATATAAATTGATTATGTAATCTTGTAAATCCCTAGATTTAAAGGATAGGTTAATTTTGTTCGTCAATATAACTTAATCTAGACTGTTGGTTTTGGGAGAGCTCAACTATAAATAGAGAGTCTCTACCTCCTTTATAAATCATTTATTGTATCTTGAATTATTGAAAGTAATCAAATTCTTTGAGAGCATTTACTCAAACACCTCTCGTGCATTATTTTCTGTGGCTTTCTGTTCTTTTGTGCTTTCTTTTGGCTAAAGTTGCTTCTGCTATATAAATTGGTGCCTTATAGGAATTCTAGTTGAATCCTCACTTTGTAGTGGTTAGGTTGACTTAGGCGTGTTTGATTGAAAGGATCACCTAAGGCTGCACGGAATACGAGACTAAATTTCTAGCTCCATTATAGTTAGTATCAAGGCTTTGGTTGCGAAGGCACCATCGAGATGTCGAAAGAAGTTGTCGATCAGAAGTGGGCCAGAAAACAATCCTTTTGAAAGATATGTTGTTAGTTGTAAAGGAACGAGTGGACAAATTCAAGAAGTCCATGAATATTGTAAAAGATCGCATAGACTACTGAATGGAGTAGTCTAGAGATCGCATAGACGACTGAATGGAGTAGTCTAGAGACTATGTGACCATGTTTCTCAATTCTACTGTGGATAAGGTAAACGAGTTGTTAAATTTACATGGGGATAAGCTGACAGAGAGGAATCATGCTCTCAAGGCCATGGTGATAGCTTTGAAAGTGGAAACAATAGCCACGACAAAGACTTTGAGCACAAGAATAGAGGAGCTCGAGGGAGACCTTGCCTTGTGTCGAGCAACCGTTGGAAATTGAGTTTCAAGTGTAGCACTCAATTATAAGGATGTCCCAAAGCCGTAAGAGTTTGCGGGGACAAGGTCTACATGCGATGTGGATAATTTCTTATGAAGGATGAAGCACTATTCCCGTGCCAAAGGCATCATGAAAGATGCGGGTAAGGTAAATACTACTTCTATTTTTCTTACTAATTTTGTGCTTTTATAGTGGCGATAGGTCCACGGATAAAAGGAATAGTGAGATTGTGATTTGAGAAGAGTTCCAACATGATTTAAAGAGGTAGTTTTATCCAGAATTTGCCGAGGATGAAGCTTAGGCAAAGTTGCGATGGCTTGCGCAGCGAGGCACAATGGGGGAATATGTTCGAAAGTTCAAGGAACTCATGCTCTAAATTTCAGATGTGACCGAGATTAAGGCATTGCTTACTTTCAAGAATGGATTAAAGCCATGGGTTAAATAAGAAGTGGAACAATGAGGTGTTCAAGAGTTGTCGAAAGCCATAATATTAGCGAAGTTCGTGGTCAAGTTTGGTTTAGGGAAAGTCAAATTTTGGTCTTCTAAGCCCAACAGGAAGGGCAATAGTGGAGGAGACCATAAGGAAGAGGGACAACGATAATGGCAGCAATAGTGATGGTAGTAATGGGAAACCATGAAATGGGAAGTAGAGATACAATAGCCCAAAAAAGAAGGAGAGCAAGATAAGATGCTACATTTGCAATGGACCACATATAAAGAAGAACTGCCCAAAGATATCTTCATTTTCGGGTATCAAGAGGAATGATGAGCCAGAAGAAGCGAAGCCTGTTAAGAAAAAGACATCAATGATTAATTTGATGGTACTCACTCATGTAAAGAAGAATGGCACGGAAAGGTTGATGTTTGTAGACATCAACATTGCAAGTCAGAAGAGGAGTGCTCTTATTGATACAGGAGCACCAGACTTTATCATATCAGAACAAGCTGCGAGGAAACTTGGTCTTTTGATTAGGAAATCAAATAAGAAAATCAAGATGGTAAATTTCAAGGAGGCCCCAACTGTGGGAGTAGCTCAAGATGTGAAGCTACAAATTGGCGAATGGAAAGACAAGGAAGAATTTGACGTAATCTAGTTAGATGATTACCATTTTTTTGCTTGGCTTAAACTTCATTGACAAGATTTAGGCGGTTATGTTTCTATGGGCCGATCAAATTCAAATCGTTACCAGTCATTTATTATGAATCATTGTGCTGGTGCATCGAGATATGAAGGTTGGGACTAAGGTGCTGTTGTCAATCCAACTAGTCAATGATGTTTCGTATCGAAGGAACATTGACTCGATAGAACGGAGTGCTACGAAAGCCCCTCCAAAAATGTTAATGGCACATGAGATCGATACGAGGCTTGTAGAATTGACTGTGGAGCTACCATTTTTGGGTAAGGTAGGTTGTGTATCGAACTTCGAGGGAAAAGTAGCAATGCGAACACAGTCGGGATGAGTAAATGTTGCAAGTAAGGTATATTTAGAACACTTTGGAAGTATTTTGAATTTTGACTTGTTGGCTTAGCAAGATTATAGGGATCCTTTCAAAGTTCTTAAGCAAAGAGGTTGAGAGATTGTGGGCAATTTAAAGCCAAGTAGTGTAAATCAAGAGGATTGCAATCGGAGCAAGTCAAAATTAGGGCAAGTTAGAACGGAGACTTCTTGCCAACGAAATGTACCAACAAGTGTAATAGCTCAAGTTAAGAGGCGACGGAAGCCAAGTTAAAGGTTCTGAAGAAAGGGACGACCCGATTGCAAGACTAGTCGAGAATGAACCAAATCAACAAGAGAGTTCCAAGGCGAATCAAGTCAGTGTCATTCTGAAGGCGCAACAAGGGTGTTGCAAAAATGGATAGGGGAGAATGTCATAGGCCAAAGTGCAAAGCCCGTGACCATCGCACCAGGTATATCCTATCGAGGTCTATCAATTAGATAGGGGTCATTTAGCCCACAAGAACTGGCCCGATTCAAAGAATTGTTGGAGAAGCCTGTCAGATTGAAGCTTGGGTGGCCCAATGATGTAGATTTAGAAAGATAGGCTACCTTGGTAAATATGAGAACTAATCTTAGAAGATTTAGGGGAATCATATCTTATAAGATTAGATTGGATTTGATTATGTAAATTGATTATGTAATCTTGTAAATCCCTAGATTTAAGGGATAGGTTAATCTCGTCTGTTGATGTAACTTGATTTAGACTGTTGGTTTTGAGAGAGCTCAAATATAAATAGAGAGCCTCCCTCTCACTTGTAAATCATCCATTGTATCTTGAATTGTTAAAAGTAATAATTTTTTAGAGCATTTATTCAAATTCCTCTAGTGTATTGTTTTCTATGGATTTTTGTTCTTTTGTGCTTTCTTTTGGCTAGAGTTGTTTCTGCTATATAAATTGGTGCCTTGGAGGAATTCTTGTTGAATCCTCACTTTGTGGTGGTTAGGTTGACTTAAGCGTATTTGATCGAAAGGATCACCTAAGGTCCACAGAACGCGAGACTAAAATTCTAGCCCCGTAACACTAGAACCTCCAATCTACCAACACAACATCCATATTAAGCTCAAAACAATAGCACGACTTGGCCATTAACCGGTGCCATCTTCTTTAGTTCAACTTCCAATTCCATATGATGATTAGGTGGCAATTCAAAGAGGCATATTTTAACACCATCTTTAACCAAAGTGCTTGAATTCTTGACGCATTCCTTAGTCCTTTGCAATTAAGGTTCCTACATTTCCTACTTGTACAAAGAAGCATGATCCAAATAAAAGAAACCCAATCCAATAGATTCATATATCAATGGAGTTCTTATAATTTCCTCTTTAACCGAATAAAAGGCAGCTCCAATAAGTTTAATCAATTTCAATTGCAAACAACAATCACAACAATTAAACCCACGGTTTGAGCTCAAGCATTTAAGGTTGAAGTCTAGATCAATTTGATTTCTAAGTTTATAATATATTATATTATATTTATATATTATTTAATTTATAACATAAAAAAATTAAATCAATAATAATATATACAATATTATAATGTAAACATTAAAATTTGTTAAAATGCTTATAATAAAATTTTTAATAAATGAAATATATATAATTATTAAATATTAAATTAAAAATAATATAAATATTTTTAAAAAATAGTTAAACCTAAAATGAGTTAATATTAGCCATTCACAAATATGAACTAATTTTAACAAGATTTTAAACTCATATTTCGAATTATACCAAGCTTAAAGGTTAGTGTAATGCTTAAGCTTGGCCCCAACTGACCCATGAAGAAGAGTCTCTAACCTTCTGGTATTATTTTCTTTAGAATAATGACATATTTGACTTTTGTACTTTATCCATTTTTAATTTAATATTTGTATTTTTTATATATACAATTTAATTTGGTACCTAACCCTAATGATTCAAAATATTTGACTACATGATAGGATTAATACCTAAAGTTGGAATATCCTTGTATCATGTTCAAATATTAGTCAAAATAAATGCTGATTACAAATAATTCAAAATAAATGAAGAGTAGAAATAACATTGTCTAAATAACATTATATGAAATTGAGTTTGCACCATCTTCCTCAAACAAGTAGAACAATGTAAACCAATTTTAACCATTGAAACAAAATTGCACCTTTGACACTAGACTTGTTTTTAATCAAAAAAAAAAAACAGTTTTGCTTTGCAACTCAGACTCCTAAATAAATTCTGTTGATTTTTTTTTCTGGCCAACAAATTCCTTTCAACCCTCTCTATGAACAAAATAGAGCTTGCCCATAACATGTAGAACGGCAACAAAAGCAATGAAACCAATACTCATGACAAGCACAACATTCGGCGAGATCTTCAGACCTGGTGCATCATCCGTGTAAAATTGAAGCATGGTCCCAGCAGCCCCTCCTGAGGCTGCACCACTTGTGGTTCTCCGCCTACGCATGCTTGCGGCTGCTGCTGCACTTCCTCTAGGGGGAGCTGTTCCACCAGCCATTTCCTGTAACAAACAAAATCGAAGGAATTCCAGTAAATACTTCCAGAAAACACAGATATGACAGCTTTTCCAAATGAAATATAGATTCTGTTCCTTTTCACAATTTTTCCAGTCCGATATGACTGCTAACTGTTAGGCTTTATGGATACAACTTCAGGAGACAAATTTCCTCTCCGAGCCATATATTCAAAGTCTATCCCCAAGAAGCTTCTCCAAAAACATATTGCTATGCACTGGTGGCTTAAAAACAAAATTAGGTAAAAGTACAATGGAGGGCCCCTGTTTTAGGAGCCAGATTACGTTTTGCTCCCTTTACTAAGAGAAAACTAAAAATTTCATCCATTTTTATGATAAATAACTAGCATGCCTGATAGAACATATTACACGTGGCATGCCACATGTACCTCATTCTGTTATACAAGGGCCAATTTTTAATAGTAGAAATTGATGAACTTTCTATCAGAACGACTTTTGCTCTTTGATCTAAGATACATGGATTAATTTACCAATTTTTTGAGTAAAGAGAGAAAAATTCAATCCGACTCCTAATTTAACGGCCTCCATGATACTTTAACCAGCAAAAATATAAAACTTGTTGAAATAGCTAGCTTCGATGCAGGTGAAATGCATGGGGAATCCAAATGCTATGAAAAACCAAGAGTTATACCAGGTAACCAAATGTCATATTTACTGTTAAAGTAATGTAGTCACTTTTCCAGCAAATAGGGAAGGAAGCCGGTGGGTGTAGGCAAAGCTTTTTATAAGAAAGGTTGACACGAGCTCGTTAATGTTCAATACCATCACTGAATGTGGATTTATGAACCAGATTCCCTTCTGACAGTTAACTTATTTAATTTACACTGATGTCTATATATCTTAATAGAGAATTCCAATCTAGGAAAGGGATAGGGTAGCATTAATAAAATGCCAAAAGAGAAGGGATGGGGAAGGAAGTCGGAGTTCAACTCTACAGCACCTCTCTTAGT
This sequence comes from Gossypium hirsutum, assembly GCF_007990345.1. Lineage (NCBI taxonomy): Eukaryota > Viridiplantae > Streptophyta > Magnoliopsida > Malvales > Malvaceae > Gossypium > Gossypium hirsutum. The sequence goes on from NC_053430.1 coordinate 94,619,856, forward strand.
AACAAGTGAGACTAGATAGAGAATGTAGAAAACGAGAGTCTAGTAGTAGTAAAGTGCAGGTCCACTTTGCAGAGCCAAGCTTACCTATAAAATATTACCCTAATAGACTTTAGCATTCAGCATTTAAAAGGGTTGATCACTAATGTTGTTTCCTATTGCTGTAGCTATTTTTGTTAATCAGACTCCATTAATTGTCAGAAACGGGTATACCTAAAGTTTTAACATATATCCTTGAAAGGACAAACTTTATACCATGTCCAACTAAAAAACTATATAAACTAGCTTAAAGATAGGTTAGCACCAATTTTTGCCATGCATCAACCAAGATTTCCAGCCTTAAGAATCTTTTGACATGGCACCTCAAATTGGACATAAATTGCTCCCCCCAAAGAAAAAGGCAAACAAATTTTAGTCTATGATGTTTCTCAACTAAACCTTATATAGGGATGGATTTAGCATTCAGCATTTAAAAGGGTTGATCACTAATGTCGTTTCCTACTGCCGTAGCTAGTTTTGTTAATCAGACTCCATTAATTGTCGGAAACGGGTATATCTAAAGTTTTAACATGTACTTGGAAGGTCCTTGAAAGGAAAAACTTTATACCATGTCCAACTAAAAAACTATATAAACTAGCTTAAAGATAGGTTAGCACCAATTTTTGCCATGCATCAACCAAGATTTCCAACCTTAAGAATCTTTTGACATGGCACCTCAACTGGACATAAATTGCTCCCCCCAAAGAAAAAGGCAAACAAATTTTAGTCTATGATGTTTCTCAACTAAACCTTATATAGGGATGGACTTTAGCATTCAGCATTTAAAAGGGTTGATCACTAGTGTCGTTTCCTATTGCTGTAGCTAGTTTTGTTAATCAGACTCCATTAATTGTCGGAAACGGGTATATCTAAAGTTTTAACATGTACTTGGAAGGTCCTTGAAAGGAAAAACTTTATACCATGTCCAACTAAAAAACTATATAAACTAGCTTAAAGATAGGTTAGCACCAATTCTTGCTAAGCATCAACCAAGATTTCCAACCTTAAGAATCTTTTGACATGGCACCTCAACTGGACATAAATTGCTCCCCCCAAAGAAAAAGGCAAACAAATTTTAGTCTATGATGTTTCTCAACTAAACCTTATATAGGGATGGACTTTAGCATTCAGCATTTAAAAGGGTTGATCACTAATGTCGTTCCTATTGCTGTAGCTAGTTTTGTTAATCAGACTCCATTAATTGTCGGAAACGGGTATATCTAAAGTTTTAACATGTACTTGGAAGGTCCTTGAAAGGAAAAACTTTATAGCATGTCCAACTAAAAAACTATATAAACTAGCTTAAAGATAGGTTAGCACCAATTTTTGCTAAGCATCAACCAAGATTTCCAACCTTAAGAATCTTTTGACATGGCACCTCAACTGGACATAAATTGCTGCCCCCAAAGAAAAAGGCAAGCAAATTTTAGTCTATGATGTTTCTCAACTAAACGTTATATAGGGATTGCCATGGATAGTACAGATATCCAACATTACCCAATTCGTGTTTAGCAGATTCAAATAAATTTTGGATATTAGATTCACAATCCACAACAAATTCAAAGGGAATTTGGATATGAACCTTTGGATATCCTTCATCCAAATCTGTTTGGTTTTGGTGCGCATGGTGCATATTCAGATTTGGATATACAGTAGATATTGCTATGTAAATCAGATGTGGATTCGAATAGTAATATTTGAACAACAAGCGGATAATAAACTTAGTTTGATATAGGATAAATGGAGCGGATTTGAAAAATTGCAGATATTCAATCCATTGTCACTATTTGTCTTGCAGGTTACTAATTAAGCAACATGATTGAAAGTAGCACCAGATTTTTTACCTCAACATTACATTTGAGCTAAGCATGAGCATTTGGAATTGTCAAAGTATGCTTGGTTCTGAACTACATGGTTGAACTCCATATTAACTCAGCTAGGGTTAGTAGTTCATAATTAGGAACAAGCATCAGATACAGAACATCATACTAATCACACAGATCTTTCAAATCCCAACGTGTAAAACAAAGCAAACAACTCACATATCTTAATAACAAAGAGCTAATCAGATCAAAAAATTAAATTTATTCTCTTTCATACATAGAAACATAAAAGACAAAAACTTTATAATGAACCCAACAACATAGTCAAACGGTAAAAAAAAGTAATATCGGACTTATGCAGAGATAGATTTGGTAGAAAAAAATAATAATGGATTTCAATAGAACAAGAAAAACCCAGATTGAAAAAAGTGGTTTTTAAGTCAAAAAAGTTCCACCATAGATCAAGAAAAAGGATTGTATAGTAGATAAGCAAAGAACAGCTAAAAGAAATAGGCAGGGGGAAAAACTGAAGAACATCAATGGTACAAAAAGTATATTAATTAAAGGGGCTAAAAGGGTACCTTTGAAATTCAACGACGGATCTGTTGGTTTAAAGGGTTTGGAGCTGTGAAGGTGAAGAAGACTGGAGCTTCTATGAACGGAGGTTATGGCGTTTCTGAAAACAAACTTATATGACGGCGTTTCGGTAAAGGTATTAACTTTTTCTTTTTTTGCATTTTAAGTTTGTTTTTTAAGTTTAGATTAAATCTAAAAAAATAAGTTTTGCCTAACTTAGACTTGAATAAAAATATTAAAGTTTGAGTTCATTCCAGTTCATTCATATTAAAATTTTTATATTATTAATTTTTTATAAAAATAATTTTAAAAATATAATATATTAAATGCACTAAAAATATTAAAATAATAGTAATAAAATTAATAATAAAATAAGAGCTATACAACAGTGACAAAACAACAGGAAAAATAGTGAAATTATCAGCAAAAAGTAGCAATTTCTTTTTGCAAATTTGGGTCGATCCCGAGCTAAAAAAAGCTTACTCGAGGCCCAACCCATTTAAAAACCTAATCTCGTTTTTTTTACACAAGCCCATTTTTCGAGCCTATATTTTTGTCCAAACTCTGCCACTTTTCGGGTAGACCTTTGGGCTGGGCCACCATTATCAGGTTTACTTATGAAATAGTTCTCTAATTTTTTTTATAAGTCGACTTTTTTTACCCTAATAATATAAAATAAATAAATAAATACTGAAATAAGATAGGTAAAAAATTAATTACCAAAATAGGCATTTGCTACAGTACGCCATCGATGTCGCCTGACCAATCGACTACACCACCCCACTTCCCCCCAATCATGTCGCAATCATTAGTGTTTTTTTTTTTAAATTCTGGTGTTGCCTTTGTGTCAGGTGGGATTGGTAATATTTTTAATATTTTTTTAGTTGGTAATTAATAATTTAGCTCTTTTGGTTAGATGGTTAAATGCTAGTATTTTTGTCCTTAAATCTCAGGTTCAATTCTTCTCTTACTCACATTTGTATTTTTTTTATTTCATGTTGTTTCAAGCTATTTTTATTTTTAATTAATATTTTTAACACATTAGCTTCTTTTTTTTGTTAGATAGTTAGATAATTATGATTTTATTTTTAAGTCTCAGATTTGGTTCTTCTTATAAACATTTTAATATGTATTTTTTATGTAATCTCCTCAACTCGACCCACACATTATGGCTGAATCATGGAAGTCACAGTAGCCACCAAAATGACCCAGTAAAACGTTCGGATTTTGGAAAAGCCAAAAAAACCCATTTCATAAAAGTGTTCAAGTCTTCACAGAGGGTATTGATACCAATTATAAAAGTACCGATACCTATATAAGTATCGATATGGTTTAGGCATTCTGCCGATTTTAAAAACCAAAAACTTTATCAATCAATATTGATACTTTTATAAGTATCGATACCAATTTAGCCTTTTGTTTATAAAACATATTCAATCGGTATCAATACTTTTATAAGTATCAATACCAATTTGGAATTCTATTTGTTTTGAAAATAGTTTATATGGTCGAGTATCGATACTAGAAGCTAGGGTGTTAATACTTTTTGCCAGTGTAACAGCCTGGTTTTAGCTAAATCGGAACAGTGGTTTCAGACCACAAATTCGAGGTCGTAAAATTATTTTAATATTATTTTTTATTTTTAGTGTTTATAGCATGTGAATATATATGTGTGAAAATTTCGTACACTAATTTTATTGTTTAATAGCTCAATTTGAGAAAAAGGACTTAATCGCGTAAAATTCAAAAGTAGCATGCTATAAGTTAAATATGCTTAATTGTTATGGTTTATTAAATGAGAGGTCCTTATGATGTTATTATGCCATTGATAAGGTTAATGGACATTAATGGCCTTATATTATGTGATTTATTAATGTTTTAAACCAAGGTTAAATTGGTAAATTAGTTATTAACTTATGTTTTAATTAAACAAAACAAAAAGATGAATTTTCATTCATCTTTCTTCAACCGTGTATAGCAAAATCGAAAACCATTTTAGGGCTTGTTACATTCGGCACTCTCCTAGCTTAATTGGTAAGTGTTTTGAGCTCGGTTTTTAATAATTTCTATGTTTTTGTGATCGTTGCTTTGAGTACTAACTAGCCCATGCCTCAATTTTTGAAAGTTTTGATGATTTTGAAAGTTTTAATTGATGAATTCATGAGTTTTATGATGTTTGATGATAAATTATGCAAGCTTGGTGTTTGATATACATGTTTTGTAAAGTGATTTTTGACAAAAATGTCAATTAGGGTTTAATTTGATAAAAGTGTAAATTGAGAGGTTAAATTATGAAATAAATGAAAAATATAGACTACTAGGGACCTATAGATAATTTGGCTAAGCATGGGTCATATTGAATTTTTTGAATTTTGTATATTTATGAAATAGGGACTAAATTGAATAAACGTGTAACTTTAGGGGCTAAAGTGCAAAAAATCCCAAATATGTGTTTATGGATGAAATTGAATGTGTTGATGAATAAAAGAGTTAACTTTGAATGTATATAGATCAAGAACGAAAGAAAATGGATTTAGATCGAGGAAAATTAAAAGTTGACGAATAGTTGATCCGGTCCATTTATCCTGAATACGAGGTAAGTTCATATGCAAATAAATGTCTTTAGATTGAATTATATATATGTTTCAATATCATTGAGTTGCTATGAATGTTGAACGAGCAATTACGAGCAAGAATAGACAAAGTTAAGACATCCGAAAGTCCCGTACGAACCTTAGGAATAGTATAGGATACGAATGTCATGACATTAGGTTACCGAGATGTGATTACATATAAGACCATGTCTGGGACATTGGCATCGTTAATCGATTTTGTGTAAGACCTTGCCTGGGATAGTGGCATCGATATGTGATAACATGTAAGACCATATCTGGGATATGGTATTATAGTGATTTCCGAGTATCCTTAATGATCCCGAATGGTTCAACGGACAAAGTCAAGTCAAGAAAGAATGTGTGAATGAGTTGAATGACTCAGGTACGTACGAGATTCATACGAGTATTAAAAAGTGAAGTAAATGATGAATTTGATTAAGATGTTGAATATGTGCTCAATGAGAAAGGTTTGTGAATTTGAATGTGAATAGCTATGTTGAGCATATTTGTAATGTTATGCAAATATTCATGTGATAACTTTATTTGTATATGGCTTACTAAGCTTTTAAAGCTTACTCGTGTGTTCTTTCCATGTTTTATAGATTATCAAGGCTAGCTCAGACATCGGGGATCATTAGGAACCATCATCACACTATCGACTACATGTTGGTATTTTTGGATGCTTGTAAATATGGTATATGGCATGTATAGGCTAGTGAGTTGATGATATATTTTGAGTTTTGATATAGCCATGAGATTTGGCTTGTTTTTGTTGAAAATTTTGGTATGTATTTGGTTACTAAAGTTGGCTTGAATTATGTGTTTGGTAAGTGATATATGTGATGTATATAATGCCTTATATGATGGCTTGTTTTGCTATGTTTGCTATAGTTGTGGATATAGCTAAATGGTTGATCATTTGGTTAGTTATTAATGCTTGAGGAATGATATGATTTATAGATGAGGAATTGATATGTTTGAGAGGCATGATTTAGTTGATGGAAATGTGATAAAAATACATTTAGAAGTTATGTGAGTTTGATGATTTTGGCATAATGATTTAGTATGTTTTGAATATGGAATTTAGTAGTTGTAATGGTTGATGATAGATGGCATGATATGTGTATGAAAATGGTATGTTTTGGCATATATATGTGTTGAAATGATACCATTTTGATGGCTAGGTGTGCATGAGAAAAGGGTGGCAAACTTTCTTCGCAAATGGTCTATTTTTGTCCACATAGGCGTGTGTGCGACATACGGTCATGTTACACGGCCGTGTGTCCCCTAGGGTACCCTTTTGAATTAAGGCAGTATGCCCTATAGTTTTTACACGGCCTAGACACAGGGGCATGTCTATTAGCCGTGTGTGACACATGGGTTGACACATGGGTGTGTGGCCGGCCGTGTGAAAGTAACCCCTTCAATTTTACCATGGCCATGGCACATGGGCGTGTCTCCGGCCGTGTGGTACAAGTCAGTATGTATGCCCTATTTTAATACAGCCTGTGACACGGGCGTGTCTGGTGGCCGTGTGCCTCACATGGCCTGTTCACACGGACGTGTGACCCATAAATGTTGAAAATTTTTTTAAGTTTTTCAAAGTTTGCAAATGTTATCGGTTTAGTCCCGAACCACTTTTAAGCATGTTTTAAGGTCTTGTAGAGCCTAATAAGAGACATTGTGAATGGATTTTGATTATGAATGTATAAATGAAAGTGAATGAGATGTATTATCCGATAATGCCTCGTAACCCTATTCCGGCGTCAAAAACAGGTTAGGGGTGTTGAAACCATTTTTTATTTTTGGAAAAAAAACGGGATCGACTTTTTAAAACCAAATGTGGAGTCGTCACCAATCTTTTTGTTTAGGTGTGATTGGATCACCTAATGAAACATTTTGTTTCATTCAAATCAATTTTGGTCCACGTAAATTTAAAAAAAAATGGGTTCGGGAGCCGGTTAGATGTGAGGAAGGGTTAGCACCCTCACTACGCCCAAAAACTAGTACCAGATTGATTAAGTGTTGTCCTTATGTCTAGGGTTTTTTAAAAGAGTTGAAATATGGTTCCTTTTAAAACATTTGAGTGGTTCAAGTTGGTCGTCAAAATTCTCTCATTTCAAAGGTATACAACATCACATTCAGCACGATAGGACACGATCCTTTATACCTTTGAAAACACGATTGATTTTTGACTCCCAAAAGCTCTTAGGTTGAAAATTACAAAAGGGATGTTCAATTATTTAGTCCAACGAAAAATCGAAACCCAGCACGGTAGGTAGGGGTGAGCAAAACTCAATTCGACTCAAAAAAATCAAAAAAAATTGAATTTCGAGTTAAACGAATCGAGTTATTCGAGTTAATCGAGTTATTCGAGTCAACTCGAATTTTTTTTTCGAATTTCGAGTTCGAATCGAGTTGAGTTTTCGAATTCAAATAACTCCAATAATTCGAATAATTCGAATATCAAACTATAATATTTTACATTTTTACCCCAAACTCCCAAACCTTTTTACTTTTCCCTGAAAAGTTTTACTCCTTCCTACTTTCCCCCCAAAACTTTTACTCCCCTTCCATCCTAACCCCCCAATCTACCCAAAATTCATTTCCCACTAATATTTTACTCTCCCATTTACTTTTTTTCAAAATTTTACTCCCAACAACCTTCAAAACTTTTTATTTTCCCCTAAAAATTTTACTCCCTCCCACTTTCCCCCTAAAATTTTTACTTCCTTCCCATCCCACCTCCCATCTACCCGAAATCCATCCTCCCCCTCCCCCCCTCAATTTTTTTTTAATATTTTCCCTCCAAAATTTTACTCCTCCTATTTACTTACCCTCAAACTTTTATTCCCCAAAATTTATTATTTTCCCCCTAAACTTTTACTTTTCACGTTTTACTCTCAAATAAAAAATCAAAATTATCCAAAAAAAATCACTAAACATAAATAGTAATAACTTTATTTATATCTACTATTTATATTATTAAATTAAATTTCACATTTTATATTATTTATGTTATTGAATTGTTTAATCATATTGAATATTTATATTAAAATTGAATTATTAATTATGCCATTAAATATTCATGTTAAAATTTTATATTGGTATCAATTTCACATTTTATCTTTAAAATAACTTTTATTAAAAAATCACATTTTTACATTTAATATATTTTTTAATTCCAAAATACATAGTGACAAGAATCTAAAAATAATTGAAACAACTAAGCAAACAAAGAAGCTAACCCGTATATAAAAGATTAATAAATAAATTATGAGGTGATGAAAGTTAATAAAAATTTTGATTAAGGTGGACAAATTTTTTTACGATAGTTGACAGTGGTTACAAGGACCCAAAATTATTTTATAAAATTTAACTCGAACAAATATATTCGATTTGATTCGATTCGAATTCCATCTCACTCGACTCGATTTGAGAAAATTTCAAATCAAATTAGGATGATAAAATATGATTCGTCAACTCGATTAACTCGAAATTTTTTCATTCGATTTGATTCGATTCGATTCGATCGAACGCACACCCCTAACGGTAGGGCACGGCTTCCCGAATTTCCAAATATTGAACATTGCCTTTGTTTTAATGAATTTTCCAATAAACAATTATGAAACCTGCTCAAATGCATTTATTTAGTTCGTTTGGGATATAAAAGAACAAAACAATTAAAAATTGGGCCCAAATACGTGGGAGACAAAACATGGTATCAAGCATAGCGCAAATATATGTGAATTCAACATAAAATTACACTATTGAATAACAAAGATAACAATGCGAACATACAATTTGACATATACAATAATGACCTCCCATCCCTTCATATTGAAGTAATATTAACAATTAAAGCCTGATGAACTTCCTTTTTCAAAAATATATATTTTATAACATTTACATGGCAAATTAATAAAATGTAAAACAAATTTTGAAGGGTAATAAAAGAATTTAAAATAAATGAAGGAAAAAAAAATTGAAACCAGTAGATGTATGTAATTTTAAACTAAATTATATGTACAAAAGTTTTAAAAATAGGCAACATATGAGAGAATTCAAAATAAATTTTGAAATCAATGAAATACAAAACAATCTGAATTAAAATTGATAACATACATAAAATGCAAAACTTAATAGAATTAATATATATATGTATAAAAATAAAAGATGAAAGTGTTAATATATATATTATATAATTGTTAGGATTTCGACCCGATTAAGCAACGAACAAGAAAATAGCGGAATAAATTGAGAAATTGAACACACAAATTTAACGTGGAAAAACCCCTCCAAAGAAGATAAAAAAACTATGGGCAAAGATAATTTTACTATAATGGAAAAAGAACGAAGAGTACAAAAAGATGGAGATAAAAACTAAACCCTGAAAACCCGAAAACCCAAAAACAAAGAACCCACAAAACGTAAACATAAAATTCTCTAAATGTGTTATGAGTTCTAATCTCTAATGGGTATATTTTTCTAATATTGTAAAAAAGAGCCTATCTATAGGCTAAATTCATAGGTCAAATAATAATAAAATAATCTAAACTAATCAGTGTTTGATTGAAACAAGTAAACAGAGTTTAACTGAAAGATTATTTCTCAAATTTGACTAAAAATAGGAGTCATATTTAACAAATCTCCACATTGACTCATATTTTCACAATGCCATCTTTACCAAAGCCTACCACGAGCCTATCTTGAACTATGCTGGGAATTAACTGAGTCAAATTTGTGCTTAGAAACTGGAAGACTTCTAGCCTTTGACTTGTACACTGCCAAATCAAAACTAACCCGGGTCTGATTTTCATGAACACAGTGCTCTAACTTTTCAAAACCTGCATCCAAAAGAGAACTTCTCTTCAACGAAACAGTCATACCTTTTTCCCTCCTAAGACCAAGTTGCCTCCTCTCCAAACAAGTTGACTTCGACTCCGTAATGGATGAGGGATGTCCGATTTCACCGGTCACTGTAGAACCTTCCAGAATATAAAGACTACTGGTTCTTTTACCTTTTAACGAAACGAGAGCTCCACGAGATACTTTAATACCGCACGACTCGATGTTAATTCTGCATCCTTTCAAGTCTAAAATATTCAATGAGATGAGATTCTTTCGTAAATCAAGAATATACCTGACATCTGAGAGTGTCATAATTATCCTATCGTGTATCCTAATTTTAACAATACCAATACCAATTACCTTACTAGATGAATCGTTTCCCATGCGCACAACTCCACCTTCAACCGAACTGTATGTGGAGAACTATTCTCTATTGGGACACATGTGGAAAGAACATCCCGAATCTAGGATTCATTTCGACGTGATCTTGGAGTTATCGCTCGTTGACACTAATAAGAAATCATCACCGTTTTCATCGGTCAAATTAGCACCAGCTACATATTCCTCGTTACTTTCAGCAGTTTTTTTATTTTGCAGTTTATAACAATCTGCTTTGACGTAACCTAACTTTTTACAATAGCGACACTTTTTATCTCGTTTCTTTGATGTTACCAAAATGAAAGCTTGCCTATCTGTCTTGCTATCCAAATGAAGCTCATTGTCGAGTTTGTCTCTACTCAAAAAATGACCCGTCACATCTTCAAACGAGAGTTTGTCTCTGCCATAAATTAGGGTTTCCCTGAAAGACTTGTATGAAGGGGGTAAAAAGCACAATAATAGCATAGCCTGATCTTCATCATCAATATGAAACTCAACATTCTTTAAGTCATTTAAAAGAGTAATAAATTGACTGATGTGATCTCTAAGAAGCTTACATTCGTTCATGCAAAAACGTAAATAGATGTTGTTTCAACACTAAACGATTAGCCAAAGACTTAGTCGCATAAAGAGTTTCTAACCTTTTCCATAAGGCGGATGAGGTCTTCTCTATCAATACCTCCTACAATACTGTATTCGCGAGGCACAACTAGATTGCAGACAAAGCCTTTTCATCAAGCTCTTCCCATTCTGTTTTATTTAGATACTCAGGCTTTTTCTCGATAACAACCTTTTTCAAGCCTGATTGAACTAGAATTGCCATCATCCGAACTTGCCACAGATTGAAATTTGTCTCACCATCGAACTTCTCAATTTCAAACCTTGTAGTTGCCATATCTGAACGGGCTAATCTATGAAAATTAAACTAGCTCTGATACCACTTGTTAGGATTTCGACCCAATTAAGTAATGAACAAGAAAATAGCGGAATAAATTGAGAAATTGAACACACAAATTTAACGTAGAAAAACCCCTCCAAAGAGGATAAAAAACCACGGGCAAAGATAATTTTACTATGACGACAAAAGAACGAAGAGTACAAAAAGATGAAGATAAAAACTAAAACCCAAAAACCCGAAAACAAAGAACCCACAAAACGTAAACACAAAATTCTCTAAATGTGTTATGAGTTTTAATCTCTAATGGGTATATTTTTCTAATGTTGTAAAAAAGAGTCTATTTATAGGCTAAATTCATAGGTCAAATAATAATAAAATAATCTAAACTAATCAGTGTTTGATTGAAACAAGTAAATAGAGTTTAACTAAAAGATTATTTCTCAAATTTGACTGAAAATAGGAGTCATGTTTAACAATAATAAAGTAGGCTCTTTAAAAGAGCTTGCTTATGTATAAATATATAAAAATATATATATGTGTGAATAAATTCAAGAAGTGATATATACATAAAATAATATGAAATCAACACTATATATAAAAAATAATGTATAATATAAATTTTAAAATAATATATAATGTATAATGTATAAATTTTGAAAACAAAAATACATGTATAAAAAATTTTAAAATAGAAATTTTACATAATAGAACAATTTAAAGAAACAATTATACAAATGAATGAAAAACCAAATTAAAGCAATATTTAAAAAACTATGTTAAGATAATTTTAAAAAACAAATGATAAAATCTTAAATAAAAATGAATAAAAACATAAATTAAAAAAACTCCATTGAAATAAAAATAAGATTAAGAGGACAATCTATAAACAAATAAAATTAATAAAACCAAAGATTAGACTAAGATGAAACATGCACCAATGGTCAGGGATCTAAAATACAAATATCCCAAGCTTTGAAACGCGACATTTAAACAAGGACCAAATTGCAGCAATGTGTAAATCACAGGGAAAATGTAAAAACAAATAAACAGAATCAAGGCCGAAAACCAGATCAATGCAGGATAGGAGGGACTCGTTGCGCAAATTGACCTTTCAAAGTGAATAGGCGCGGATCCGGGCCTCCAAACGGGTCAACACGCGGATCTTTGTTTCCAAACGGCACCATTTCACTTTGTTAACACCAAATTAAAAGAAAGGAAAAGAAAACCCTAAAATTAACACTTATGCACTTAAAAGCAAATAAATAAAAAAAACCTAAAGCTTATTCCCCTTTATTCATTCGGCCGAACTTAAGACATTTTTCAATTGCCGATCTATCCCTATATTCGGAAAATAAACATCGCATGAAGGCCTAATCTGGCCTTGTTCGACCACGAGCCCACTCAGAAGCTTCAAGATCCTCGCTTAAGCTTCGATTACGACGAAGCAAGAAAGGACATGAAGGAGCCAGCATTAAGGTAAGTCACTTTCTCCTTATTTTCTATGAAAAATCTACATGTAGGAACAAAGAAAAAAAAACTAAATCAGAACATGGAAAAATAAATATGAAATCACCTTAGTTTTTCATTGCTTTTTCTTTTGTATCTAGTATTTCGTAATCCCTATTTTTACAGATTACATTTGGTTTTATAGTCGAAGAGAAGAAAAAATAAGAATAAATCAAAAAATCCAATTTCTTTGTTGTTATTTCTATTTCTCATATATTCTGTTGCAGGTACAAACGGAGCCAGCTGGAGGTGGTGACGTACGTGGGATGAGGCATGAAGACGCATGTGGGGCTGGTACGGAGGCAGCTGCAGTTCGATGGAAGCTGCTGGAAACCAGTTACGGTACAATGGAAAAAGGACCTTAGGGTTCCAAAAGTTTCAATCTGCTTGAGCCATTTCGGCCAATTTCGGAATTGGGCCATTAGGTCTATAAATTAAGTTTAGCTTGGGTAATAATTTGGGCTAAAAACTTGTATTTGGGTCTGGTGAAAATTGTAATGAATTATTTGGATTTTGGGCTTTAATTAATTTGGGACTTTTATTGTTTTTTTATATTTTGGTTTTTTTTTTATCTTTTAGTTTCATAGTGGGCCGGGCAAATTGGGTCTGCTACATCTGGCCCTCTTTGCTCATTGTCGTGTAACAAGAATGGAGCAGACTTTAAAATGATCGATTTTTCCCGGTCTTATTGAATACTGGCTTCTTGGCTCTCTTTTTCTTCATGTAGCCTCGCTTTAATCCACCGCTGGAACTTCAAGGAGAATGGAATTATTAATTTCAACCTGCTCCACTGCAACTTCAGGGAGACAAGGTTGATGACTTAAATCTGTTCCATTGCCGATACATGGAGATAAGATTCGCTGTCTTCGATCTGCTCCACTATTGCTTAGGGAGATAAGATCTTCAATCTCCAGTCTGCTTCCTTGCTACCTTAAGAAGATAAGACTACAATCACCAACCTGCTCTCTTGTTACCTCAGAGAGATAAGGCTAGTAACTAAAATCTGCTCCATTGTCGATACATGGAGATAAGATTCGCCATCTTCGATCTGCTCCACTACTTCTTAGGGAGATAAGATCTTCCATCTTCAGTCTGCTTCCCTGCTACTTCAAGAAGATAAGACTACAATTGCCAACCTGCTCTCTTGCTACCTCAGAGAGATAAGGCCAGTGACTAAAATATGCTCCATTACAGATACATAGAGATAAGATTCGCCGCATTCGATCTGCTCCACCACTACTTAGGGAGATAAGATCCTCAATCTTCAGTCTGTTTCCTGCAACCTCAGGAAGATAAGACTACCATATTCAACCTGCTCTCTTGCTACCTCAGAGAGATAAGGCTAGTGGCTAAAATTTTCTCCATTGTTGATACATGGAGATAAGATTCGCCATCTTCGATCTGTTCCACTACTGCTTAGGGAGATAAGATCTTCAATCCTCAGTCTGCTTCCTTACTACATCAAAAAAATAAGATTACAATCTCCAACCTGCTCTCTTGCTACCTCAAAGAGATAAGGGTGGTGGCTTAAATCTGCTCCATTGCTGATACATGGAGATAAGATTCGCCATCTTCGATCTGTTTCACTACTGTTTAGGGAGATAAGATCCTCAATCTTCAGTCTGCTTTCTTGCTACGTCAGAAATATAAGACTCAATCTTCAACCTGCTCTCTTGCTACCTCAGAGAGATAAGGCTGATGCTTAAACCTACTCCATTGCCAATATATGGAGATAAGATTCACCGTCTTTGGTCTGTTCCACCGCAACTTCAGGGAGATAAGACCTGTCACTTCAACCTGCCCCACTACAACTTCAAGGAGATAAGGTTTGCTATAATCTTCTATCTATTCCGCTGCAACTTCAGAGATATAAGATCTAACTTTATCAATGTTACTACACCGTCCTCTTGGACATGTCCTGTTGACTCGGTTTCATGTATCATGCTTATGCCAAATAATTAGGATGCTATGATCAAAATGAATCAAATGCTCCTAACTAGATGTGATGCTTATGTCAACTAATTAGGACACTATAATCGAAATGAATCAAATGTTCCTAACTAGATATGATGCTTATGTCAAATAATTAGGATGCTATGATCGAAATGAATCAAATGCTCCTAACTAGATGTGTTATGAATGATATATGAATGCAAAAATGAGAATGATTTTTTTAAATGATCTTTTTTTTTTAAAATGCTTAAGGTATCATCGCTCATCTAGGCATTATCACTAATTTATTATGCTGGCATCTTGTTCGGTTGGTATTCTTGACAGAAAACCCAAAGAAACAATCACATTCTGCTCAGCAAGCTTACCCCGCTGTGATTCCAATGTCCCTTACACTGTAACTTCTGGGACATAAAGTTTGAACTTCCCACTGCAACTTCAAGGGAATAATCATTTGATTTCTTCTATCCATTTTGCATAATCTTCAATCAATTTGATATGTTATACCATTTCCTGGGTGTAATGAACAAATATATATGCTAGATATCTGCATGAATGTAGAATGCCATTTTTCTTTTCTCAAGAATAACCCTATTACTCGTTCTTTTTCGGGATTATAACACCAATTAATATCTTTGACAGAAAATTCAAGGAGATAATCTCAATTTCGGCTTAAATATTTCCAACCCTTAAGCTTGGTGAGTTTTAGACAATAGTCCTGTTTCAAGCTCCTGTATTATTTAGAAACTTCCCAAAGTAATATGCGAACCCTTTTTATGAAAGTATTATTAGTAAAAAAATCTTTATTTCAATGCAAAATGCTTGAAAAAGATCATAACCATGGACAAGAAAGGAATTAATTGAGAATATAGCTCGAAACAAGCAAATGCAATCCAAAAAAGAAATTTATTGGGACGTGACCTGGAAAGAATAAGGTAATCAAAGATAACAACAAAAAAAGGGGTAAAAATAGAAAGCTAGGTGCCTTAAATATTGCAGCTTGAGCTTTTTTGTATCAACTTCTTAAGGACCATTCTGAGCTCAATCTGTGTTTAGGGGATCCGAAGTACTTTGTCGATGCCCCAAGATGTAACATACTTCTTTCATTGTTAATTCAAGATAGCAAGACTACTGTATGCCCCATTTTGATCCAAATTTGAGCCGCTCTTTTCGGGTTTTCAACTCAAATCCCCTTTGGTCTCAAAGCGCCCTTTGCTGGTTTTCGCCTTGGCCTCTCCTTTTCTTTTTCTCTTTTTTTTTTGATTTTTTTTTGATTTTTTTTATTCTTTTTTTATTTTTTCTCTCCTTTTTTTATTTTAATTTTTTTATTTCGATTTTTTTAAGGTCTCAAGGCGCCCTTTGTGGGTTTTCACATTGGCCTCTCCCCTTTTAGGTAGAATATTCATTGACTGGATGTGCCATCCGTCTTGGTCAATATCAATGCTCCTTCAGAACAGACCCTCTTTACTACATAAGGTCCCTCCTAATTTGGCATATTTCTTCCTTTAAAGTCCTTTCGTATAAGAATCATCCTCTTCAATATCAAGTTCCCCTCATGGAATTTTCTTATATCATTCATTTCTGGTGCATCGGACCACGACAGAATCTCTTCTCTTCTAATTCAACTGATCATATCGAGTTTAGATCCATTCTGCCTTATCCAACTTTAACTCTTACAAAACTCGAAGACAAAGAATCTCGTCTTTAAAACCGTTTCTATCCCATAAACCAATGAACAATGTTTACCCCAGCGAAGGTCCTGGCCAACGTTCGATAAGTATAGAGGGTAAATGATAACTTCTTTATGCCAATTAGGAGTGAGCAAAATTCGATTCGACTCGAAAAAATAAAATAAAAAACTGGAATTTCGAGTTAAATGAATCGGGTTATTCGAGTCAACTCGAATTTTTTTCAAATTTCGAGTTCGAGTCGAGTTGAGTTTTTGAATTCGACTAACTCAAATAATTCAAATATCAAACTATAATATTTTACATTTTTACTCCAAACTCTCAAACCTTTTTACTTTTCTCTCAAAACTTTTACTCCTTCCCACTTTCCCCTAAAAACTTTTACTCCCCTCCCATCCCAACCCCGCAATTTACCCAAAATCCATTTCCCACCAAAATTTTACTCTCCAATTTACTTTTTTTTTTCAAAATTTTACTCCCAAAAACCCTCAAAACTTTTTTATTTTTCCCCAAAAATTTTACTCCCTCCCACTTTCCCCCTAAAACTTTTACTCCCTTCCCATCCCACCTCCCATCTACCCCAAAACCATCCCTCCTAATTTTTTTTAATATTTTCCCTCCAAAACTTTACTCCCCATTTACTTTCCCTTAAACTTTTATTCCCCAAAACTTTTTATTTTCCTCCTAAACTTTTACTTTTCACCTTTTACTCTCAAATAAAAAATTAAAATTATCCAAAAAATATCACTAAACATAAATAGTAATAATTTTATTTATATATACTATTTATATTATTAAATTAAATTTCACATTTTATATTATTTATATTATTGAATTGTTTAGTGATATTGAATATTTATATTAAAATTAGATTATTAATTATGCCATAAAATATTCGTGCTAAAATTTTATATTGGTATCAATTTCACATTTTATATTTAAAATAACTTTTATTAAAAAATCACATTTTTACTTTTACTATATTTTTTAATTCTAAAATACATAGTGGTAAGAATCTGAAGATAATTGAAACAACCAAGCAAGCAAAGAAGCTAACCCGTATATAAAAGATTAATAAATAAATTATGAGGTGATGAAAGTTAATAAAAAATTTGATTAAGGTGGACAAATTTTATTATGATAGGTGACAGTGGTTACAAGGACCCAAAATTATTTTTTAAAATTTAACTCGAACAAATATATTCGATTCGATTCGATTCGAATTTCATCTCACTCGACTCGATTCAAGAAAATTTCAAATAAAATTAGGATGATAAAATATGATTCGTCAACTTGATTAACTCGAAATTTTTTCATTCGATTCGATCGAACGCTCACCCCTAATGCCAATCCTTACAAGACTCGGCCGTCTTTTACTATAACCTTTGTTTTATTGTTTTATTGCTTTTCCTTTCCCTTTTTTTTTTCTATTTTTGTACTTTTGTTTTTCTTTTTGGATGCCTTTGCTGCATTGTGATATGGTGTCTGATCTTTGAACAGACTACAAACTTTTAACATTGTGCAGTTGTATTAGAAATGATCCTTTTTGACATTACTTATCAGCAACTTTTTTTTTTGAGATTTGATGACTATTGATATTGTAATATTGACATATGAAGCAACCTTCACCCTCTTCATGAAGTAATCAATGACTACCAAGATAAATCAATGTATATTAGACGAGAATAGCCTGATAACATCCATGCCCCACATAGAGAAAATCTGTGAAGAAATGAATGAGGCACATGAATCTTGTCTCCCTAAATATAGCCTAACTAATGCAATCCCCTTCCATGGTGGATCAACAGTACCCAAACCCTATGATTAGCGTGGCTACCCTGAAACCATTAACATGTGTCCTTCTGACACCCGTATAGACATTTTTTAGCGTCCAAAATTTTTAGCATCCTAAGTATATCTGACATGATTATGCGATAACATCTTTGAATTCTTGGAATAACTCAATGACGATTTGCTTTGTCTTTGTGGCGACTCAAGCTTCAATCTTTGCCTTTTGCTCACAATGTCAATTGATCCTTCGTAAAGTAGGATCCGTTTTTCATCTTGTTCTACCGTCTTTAACAAATCGAGAAATAAGTCACAATCTCTGTCATCTTTAAAGTGCTGAGATCCACTTAAACACATATCTCACCCCAAAAGGGAGTTAGTTACAGCATTGCTCATGTCGTTGATATCTGGGGACCTATTGTAGGTACAAAGGCAAATTCCAAAGAATAAATGATTCTAAGGATGATTATTTGTATGGTATGATCATGAATGAAGAATGAAAGCATATTAAAAAAAATAGTCCAAAGAACAAAAGAATATATAAAGAATGAAAGAATATTTACTAAAAAAATACATTTTATTGAAATAAAGATTTTTGGACACAAGCCTATTTCACAAAAGGATTCTTATTGCCCCTAGGCTTAAAAGCAACAAACGCGTTTTGAACATTACTCTAGATTAGCTCTAAAAATACAGGGATCTCTTCCACAGTCCCATTGCCTAAAACACCCCTAAGTACATAAGGGTTTGGAAACTTTTGTTCCCTGGACCTCTCTTTAAATATGTCATTCAAATTCTATTTGATAACTATTGGTTACAGCCTTTGGTTGGCCTATGTTGACCAATTTAGAAGGCATGCTCATGATTTTCACTTCATTTTCCTTGTTCATTGGGGTTGCCCTTTTAACGCTCTCTCCCACATCTATCTGTCCATTTCTTACCGCGCTTTCAATCATCTCACCAGACATTACTATATTTGAAAAGCTCAGAGTAGCGTTTCCCAACATATAGTTAATGAACGGGGCTTTCAAAGTATGGATGAAAAGCATCGTAGTCTCATTTTCCAGAAGAGGCGGTTGGACTTGTGTTGCTACCTCTCTCCATCTTTGGGCATATTGCCTGAAGCTCTCATTTTGCTTCTTTTCCATATTCTGCTAGGTAATTCTGTCGGGTGCCATGTCTGCTATATGACTATACTGCTTCATAAAAGCTTGTGCTAAGTCCTTCCATGAATGGATTTTAACACAACTCAATTGATTGTACCATTTAGCTGCTGACCCGATCAGACTGTCTTTGAAGCAATGAATTAATAATTGGTCGTTGTTAACGTACCCTGTCATCCTTCGACAGAACATTGTGATGTGAGCTTCAGGACAACTAGTCCCATTGTACTTTTCAAACTCTGAAATCTTAAATTTTGGCGGGAGTACTAGATCGGGGACCAAACTCAAATCTTTGGCATCAATCCCACAGTAGAAGTCAACATTCTCTATTGCCTTCAATTTTTCCTCCAACCACCTATACCGATCCTCAAGTTGTCTTGGCAGTTCCCTCTTTGCTTTTTCCATTTCATCCAAATCAGGAGCTTCAAGATTGGTTGGGTTGCCTTCCAGATTGGAGGTTAAGCCTATTGGGTAATCTACTGGTGCCGAGGTACCAACTTGATATTGCTGAGTTCTGATAACAACTACACCTTGTGGACATGTCTGAGCATTTTTCAGGATGAAACCTGGAGGGTTGTTCTCCCCAGCATTAATCATGGAACTTTTTCGTTCTTCAAGCCCCTTAGTCAGCAATTGGGACAACTGATTCATCATATTCCTTTGAGACTCTAGCACCTGGTCTCTCATATCTTGTCAAATCTTCGCCAGTTGCTCTTGCATCTGTATTTGTAACTGGTCTTCCATCTCTCTTTGAAGTTGTTCAAGTCTTTATAATCTTTGGTCCATATCTTTTGTCTTAGCATGGGTACCGTAACAACGCTTGTTTGGTAAGTTTTTATTGGTTTCCAGATTAACTGAAATGATTTTAACTAATTAGAGACCCTTTTTATAAAAATCTAATTCAAATGATGCAACGATGTAATGCAATGCAAATGCATGGGATGAATACAAAAGAAAGAAATGTGTTGATTTTGAATTTAATTCCATTAGAACAAATTTTCTAGAAAACAAATTCCTTTACATAAAACGGATTACATATACGGCCTTACTTTCATATTCCAGGTGAAGACACTAATCCCTTTTCTTCGTGAAAGTTAAATTTCACAAGCTTTTAATAAATGCCTCCACTAGCTCCCTTTTGCTTGATCCAGGCCGCAACTTATTATCCTCGCGATGTTGATTAGCTCCTTTAAGAAAATCGAGACGTGACAACTCTCGAATAATCTTTATCGGCTTGAATTCTCCGGTAAAGTCTTGCTTTCCTCCGTGAACCATCAACCTTTTTCGGTTGTGTTTACTTGGACCATATTCAGACAACCGTATTATAATCCACTTTATTAAGAAATTTGTTTTCTTAGGACAAACTGTTCTATTTAGCAATCAAATATGAATCAACACCTCCTTTCTATGATGATGTAATGCAATGCAATTATAAACAACAAAAAAAACACGTTAGTACAAAAGAAATAAATAACAAATAAAACACATATTCGGGTGACCACTAAATTTGGGCAAGGTTCTATCTAAGGTGGATTCTCGAGGTTCACTATATGTGGCTTGGTTCTAGAGAAAGGGTACCTGAACCAGTAGGTTCCTCAATCCTCACCCATTATAGGCTCATATGGATTGAGTTCAGTTCAGGGGAATACATTTCCCTATGATCATATAGAGATGAAAATCTCACGAAATCATAGGTATGGATGTATCCCAGAAGTAATCCACTAACCCATGCGGAGGTGAAAACCTCACGAAAGCATAGTTTCTTACTCCCACTTAACAGGTATAACCACAGCGGTAATGCAATGCAATGCAATATTATTCTACAAGACCTGAACCACAATAATCATACAAACAAATGCAATCAAAAGAATCATGATTTTCAAAACAAATTTTCAATTATTTGCCAAAAGGACAACAAATAACCAATTTTATGGCTTGACTCTCTTGTTCAATCCCCAGTGGAGTCGCCAAGCTATCGAAACCATTTTTTATTTTTGGAAAAAAAGGGATCGACTTTTTAAAACCAAATGTGGAGTCGCCACCAATCTTTTTGTTTAAGTGTGATTGGGTCACCTAATAAAACATTTTGTTTCATTCAAATCAATTTTGGTCCATGTAAATTTAAAAAAAAAGGGTTCGGGAGCTGGTTACGTGTGAAGAAGGGTTAGCACCCTCACTACGCCCAAAAACTGGTACCAGATTGATTAAGTGTTGTCCTTATGTCTAAGGTTTTTAAAAAAAGTTGAAATATGGTTCCTTTTAAAACATTTGAGTGGCTCAAGTTGGTCGTCAAAATTCTCTCATTTCAAAGGTATATAGCATCACATCCAGCATGATAGGACACGATCCTTTATACCTTTGAAAACACGATTGATTTTTTACTCCCAAAAGCTCTTAGGTTGAAAATTACAAAAGGGATGTTCAATTATTTAGTCCAACGAAAAATCGAAACCCAGTACGGTAGGGCACGACTTCCTGAGTTTCCAAATATTGAACATTGCCTTTGTTTTAATGAATTTTCCAATAAACAATTATGAAACCCGCTCAAAATGCATTTATTTAGTTCGTTTGGGATATAAAAGAACAAAACAATTAAAAATTGGGCCCAAATACGTGGGAGACAAAACATGGTATCAAGCATAGCACAAATATATGTGAATTCAACATAAAATTACACTATTGAATAACAAAGATAACAATGCGAACATACAATTTGACATATACAATAATGACCTCCCATCCCTTCATATTGAAGTAATATTAACAATCAAAGCCTAATGAACTTCCTTTTTCGAAAATATATATTTTATAACATTTACATGGAAAATTAATAAAATGTAAAACAAATTTTGAAGGGTAATAAAAGAATTTAAAAAAAATGAAGGGGAAAAAAATTGAAACCAATACATGTATGTAATTTTAAACTAAATTATATGTACAAAAGTTTTAAAAATAGGCAACATGAGGGAATTCAAAATAAAATTTGAAATCAATGAAATACAAAACAATCTGAATTAAAATTGATAACATACATAAAATGCAAAACTTAATAGAATTAATATATATATGTATAAAAATAAGAGATGAAAGTGTTAATATATATATTATATAATAAAGTAGGCTCTTTAAACGAGCTAGCTTATGTAATTAAATTCAAGAAGTGATATATACATAAAATAATATGAAATCAACACTATATATAAAAAATAATGTATAATATAATTTTTAAAATAATATATAATGTATAATGTATAAATTTTGAAAACAAAAATACATGTATAAAGAAAATTTCAAAATAGAAATTTTACATAATAGAACAATTTAAAGAAACAATTATACAAATGAATGAAAAAACAAATTAAAGCAATATTTAAAAAACTATGTTAAGATAATTTTAAAAACAAATAATAAAATCTTAAATAAAAATGAATAAAACATAAATTAAAAAAACTCCATTGAAATAAAAATAAGATTAAGAGGACAATTTATAAACAAATAAAATTAATAAAACCAAAGATTAGACTAAGATGAAACATGCACCAATGGTCAGGGATCTAAAATACAAATATCCCAAGCTTTGAAACGCTGCATTTAAACAAGGACCAAATTGCAGCAATACGTAAATCACAGGGAAAATGTAAAAACAAATAAACATAATCAAGGCCGAAAAACAGATCAATGCAGGATAGGAGGGACTCGTCGCACAAATTGACCTTTCAAGGTGAAAAGGAGCGGATCCGGGCCTCCAAACGGGTCAACGCGCGGATCTTTGTTTCCAAACGGCACCGTTTCACTTTGTTAACACCAGATCAAAAGAAAGGAAAAGAAAACCCTAAAATTAACACTCATCCACTTAAAAGCAAATAAAAAAAAACTTAAAGCTTATTCCCCTTTATTCATTCGGTCGAACTTAGGACATCTTTCAACTGCCGATCTATCCCCATATTCGGCAAATGAACATCGCATGAAGGCCTAATTTGGCCTTGTTAGACCACGAGTCCACTCAGAAGCTTCAAGATCCTCGCTTAAGCTTTGATTACGACGAAGCAAGCAAGGACATGAAGGAGCCAGCATTAAGGTAAGTCCCTTTCTCCTTATTTTTCTGTGAAAAATCTATATGTAGGAACAAAGAAAAAAAAACTAAATCAGAACACGGAAAAATAAATATGAAATCACCTTAGTTTTTCATTGCTTTTTCTTTTGTATCTAGTATTTCGTAATCCCCATTTTTACAGATTACATTCGATTTTATAGCCGAAGAGAAGAAAAAATAAGAATAAATCAAAAAAATCCAATTTCCTTGCTGTCATTTCTGTTTCTCGTGTATTCTGTTGCAGGTACGAACGGAGCCAGCTAGAGGTGGTGACGCACGTGGGATGAGGCATGAAGACACATGTGGGGCTGGTACGGAGGCAGCAGCGGTTTGGTGGAAGCTGCTGGAAACCAGTTACGACACAAGGGAAAGGCACCTTAGGGTTCCAAAAGTTTCAATTTGCTTGGGCCATTTGGGCTAATTTCGAAATTGGGCCATTGGGTCTATAAATTAAATTTAGCTTGGGTAATAATTTGGGCTAAAAACTTGTATTTGGGTCTGGTGAAAATTGTAATGAATTATTTCGGATTTTGGGCTTTAATTTAATTTGGGCTTTTATTTTTTTTATATTTTGGTTTTTTTTTATTTTTTGGGTTCATAGTGGGCCGGACAAATTGAGCCTGCTACAAGGGTGTTACAGCCAGAGCTGGTAAAATTCACTTTTTAGAAAATAATTTCGAATTAGTTTCAAAAATAATTAATAATTTAACTCGTTTTAGGAAAAATATCAGTTTAATTAAGTTATCTTGTTATTTTAATTTTAGTTCCAAAGTTGTTAGAAAAATCATATTTAAACAATTTTAGTTCCAAAGTTGTTTTTATATTATTAAAAATATATATTTAATATTTAAAAATAATATTTAAAAAATAATATTATAAATTTAAAAAATATATATTTAAAATTTAAAAAATATATATTATAAAATATTTAAAATATAAATTTAAAATTTTATAAAATTAATAATAAAAAATAAGGAAAATAAATAAATAAAATAAAATAAAAATAAAAACAAAACTTAAAAAAAGGACGAATGTAGAAAATTAAAAAAAGTTAAAAAAAAAGGAAAGTGGCAAGGTGTAAGGGGAATCTGGTGGTGCCAATTTAATTGGCTCCACCAGAAAATGGTAAATTTATTTTGAAGTCTCTCATATTTCCAGAATTTGCAGTATTTTTATGTTATTTATACAGGTGGTGCTATTCTATATGGTTCCATCAAAAAATTAATTTTTTTTCATGGATGCTGACGTGGTATGTTGGTGGCGCCAAATCATTTTGCTCCACCAATTTTTACGGTAGATTTCAGGTCATTTTTGTATTTAATTAAAAAAATGAGTCATTTTGATAATTAATTAAATTTGTTGAGTTATTTTTATAAAAAACCCGAAAAAGAAAGAACCCTCCATTATTAGGGCTTTTTTTTATCAAAATAACTCAAATAATTTAATTAAGTATCAAAATGACTCACTTTTTTAATTAAACACGAAAATGACCCTAAATCTATAGTAAAAGTTGGTGGAGCCAAATTATATGGCGCCACCAACTTGCCACATCAGTAGGGAGCATAACAAAATTAATTTTCTGGTGGAGCCATATAGAATGGCGCCACCTGTATAAATATAAGGGAAATACTGCAATTTCTAGAAAAATAGGGGACTTCAAAATAATTTTTTATTTTCTGGTGGAGCCAATTTAAATGGCGCCACCACCAGACGTGACATGCTGCTTCTGATTTTTTTATTTTTATTTTTAACTTTTGTCTTTTTCTTTAATTTCTTTAGTTTTTTTCTTTTTTTAAGTTTCATATTTTTCCTTATTTTATTTTGTTTGTTTATTTTTTGTTATTAATTTTAAAAAAAAATTAAATGTATATTTTTATAATATATATTTTTAAAATTTAAAATATTATTTTTTTAAATATTAAATATATTTTTAATAATATTTAAACATTAAAATTTTTAAATAAAATTTTTATAAAAATTTTTAAAAGCTTTAAATATCTTTAAAAATATCAGTTTTTACATAGAATTTTTTAAATTATTATTTTTAAATTATTTTTAAAGATATTTAACCATTTTTAAATTTTTTATTAAAAATTTTATTTAAAAATTTAAACATTTAAAAGATATGATCTTTCAAATTTATTATTTTTTTTATTTTTTAATAATATAAAACATTTAAACATTTAAAATTTTTAATAAAAAGCTTAAAAATGGTTAAATATCTTTAAAAATAACTAATAATAATAATTTAAAAAATTCTATGTAAAAATTGTTAATATTAAAGATATTTAAACCTTTTTAAAATTTTTTATTTAAAAATTTTAATGTTTAAATATTATTAAAATATATATTTAATATTTAAAAATAATATTTAAAATTTAGAAAAATTAATTTCAAAAATTAATTTTTAAAATTTATTAGAAATAATTTCAAATATATATTTAAAATTTTTAAAAAATATATATTATAAAACATTTCAAATATACATTTCAAATTTTTTAAAATTAATAACAAAAAATAAATAAAATAAATAAACAAAATAAAATAAGAAAAATATAAAACTTTAAAAAAATTAAAGAAAAAGACAAAAGTTAAAAAAAATAAAAAGAAAAAAAGTAAAAAAACCAGAAGACTCCTATTTAAATTGGCTCAATCAGAAAATAGAAAATTGTTTTGAAGTCTCCTATTTTCTAGAAATTACAGTATTTCTTTTATATTTATACATGCGACGCTATTCTACATTGCTCCTCCAAAAAATTAATTTTTTTATACTTCCTGCTGACGTGGCAAGTTGGTGGCGCCATATAATTTGGCTCCACCAACTTTGACTGTAGATTTAGAGTCATTTTCGTGTTTAATTAAAAAGTGAGTCATTTTGATATTTAATTAAATTATTTAAGTTATTTTGATAAAAAGCCCTATTATTAGTATTATTTAATAAATTTAAATTAATATCAAAATTATGAATATTTTACGAACAACCCCTGCTAGGTGGGGTTTAAATTATGGAACTGACAACCCTCAACTATTACAACTCCTTAAGTTAGCTACAATCATCATCCTTTCCTATAAATCCCTCTAAAACAACTAGAGACCTTAAAAATCCTATACTCCAATATCAATGGAGCTGCTTCTTTTTCCCTCTTTGCTTATCTTGCTGCCTTCCTTGTTCTTCTTGTTGGTCATAGTTAAAATAGTAAAGAAAATCAAAGCCATTGATTCGAACAAGAAACTGCCACCAGGGCCATGGAGATTACCCTTTATAGGCAACTTACATCAGCTAGTTGGCTCACTACCTCATCGAATTCTCACAGATTTGGCCAATCAACATGGACCCTTAATCCACCTACAGCTTGGTGAAATTTCCACCATCGTTGTTTCATCACCAGAAATTGCCAAAGAGGTCTTGGTAACACATGGCACTATCTTCGTTGATAGACCTTATATGATTGCTGCAAATGTGATTACTTATGGTTACAGGGATATTGTCATGGCACCATATGGCAACTATTGGAGACAACTACGAAAAATTTGCACAGTGGAGCTTTTAACAGCAAAAAGAGTGCAATCCTTTGAATCAATCAGACAAGAGGAAGTCTCAGGTCTTGTGAAATATATATCTTCAAACCAAGGGTCGCCAATCAATCTCACCAAGAAGATATTTTCGTTAACATATGATATTACATCAAGAGCAGCATTCGGTAACACATGCAAGGACCGAGACTCTTTCATAATAGTTATAGATGAAATAATAAAGTTGTCTTCTGGATTCGGTCTAGCAGATCTGTACCCTTCTTTTGGATTGCTTGAGCTAATTAGTGGAGTGAGACAGAAAGCTGAGGCTCTCCGTGAGAAGAGTGATGAGATACTTCAAGGCATCGTTAATGAACACAGAGCCAGCCTGAAGAGAGGAAGAATAGGTGAAGGAGAAGCCAAGGAAGACTTGGTTACTGTTCTTTTAAAGGCTCAACAACATGGTGATCTTGAATTTTCCCTTACTGACACGGAAATCAAAGCAATCATTTGGGTTAGTATTCAAAGCTTATAACTTTATTGAAAAGCAAATCTATCATCAGCTTGAAGTAATGTTGGCTCATATAATCTCAGGATATCTTCGGTGGAGGGGGCGAAACATCATCAACAACCGTAGACTGGGCAATGGCAGAAATGTTGAGAAATCCAAAGGTGCTAAAAAAGGCACAAAATGAGGTAAGACAGGTCTGTCATGGAAAAAGAGATGTGGATGAAGCAAGTCTTAATGAATTAAAATACTTGGCATTAGTTATCAAAGAAACCATGAGGTTACACCCTCCATTTCCTCTGTTACTTCCAAGAGAAAGTCGAGAGAATTGCGAAATCAATGGCTACCAAGTACCTACCAAGACCAAAGTCATAATCAATGCATGGGCTATGGGAAGAGATCCTAAGTACTGGAGTGAAGTTGAGACATTTTATCCTGAAAGGTTCCTAAATAGTTCCTGTGATTTCAAAGGAACAAATTTGGAGTATATCCCATTTGGTGCAGGAAGAAGGATGTGTCCAGGCATATCATTTGCGCTTCCGAACATTGAGTTGCCTCTCGCAAAATTGCTTTACCATTTTGATTGGGAGCTTCCAAGTGGACTACCGCATGAAAATTTGGATATGTCTGAAACATTTGGCTTGACTGCGAGAAGGAAAGACGACCTTATCTTAATTCCGACCACTCATAGTCATTTATCTGCCTACTAACATTTTTATTTCCGTATAATGTTATATAAATAAATATGTTTTTTTCTTTTTAGTTTTTATCATCTATTGACTCGTGATGGGTGCTCCCATAAATTTATTTTCAAGTTCAGTTTCTTAAAGATAATGAATTAATGATGTAATTGAACGTCTGATTTTGATCTTACTTAAAGCTATGTTTTTTTTTTATAGAATTAAAGCTGTAATATTCTTTGAATCTAAGTATTCAAGTTTACGTAAGCTATATCATAACCTTATCTTTTTCCACTGAAAAACAAGCGGTACAAGACTGACTTTATTCGCCTCATTGTTAGACCATTGGCGCCAACGCAGTGCCCGACACATGGGTCAATCCTTTTCCATTCCCGGAATTTTTAGCTTGTAAAAATCAAATTTTGCAGGATGATCTTAAAATTTTAATAAATTACGAAAATAATTCAATTTCTTATTATATAAGTAAATGACTTGAAATAAATAATAAAAGTTGATAGAGTGAAATAGAATTGTGCCACCAACATGTTACGTTAGCCATGGAATTAAAAAATTAATTTTTTGTAGAGTTATAATAAATGGCGGCACCTGTATAAATTATAATACCCCAAACCCAGCCTAGACGCTACGGTCGAATCTGGCAGTGTTACATGAGAGTACTTTCAGAAAACCTTTCATTAACATGGAAGTTATGACATCATTCTATTATACGAAAACCTTATGTTCATTTCCAAAACTTATTTGTGGTGTCGCCATTTATAAATCAACAAAATTAAACAAGTTAAAATCCCGAAATAAACCCAAAACTATTCGAGCCTAAATACAAAAAAAAAATAATCCCGAAGATAAATGTTAAATGAATGCAAAAAAATAGAATATAACTCATAAAACCAACACACGACTAGCAGTGGTCATCGTCTAGCCCTCCTCTGCACCGATCCATTTACTGCTGGGGATTACTTGACAAATAAAAGAATAAAGGGTTGAGTTTTCGCAACCTCAGTGTATACGTCCCCACAGTAAAGCATGCATGTAAATGGATTTTATTGGAGATCTCATTCATTTCCAATGCGACTGAGAAAGGAGAAGGCCAGGGCAACCAGATTGAGAAATCTCCAAAGAAGATATGAAAAGATAAGGGTAGTAGCAATGAAAGATTTTATTGGAACTTGCTATCGGTTGGTAAGCTAGTATAGAGATTTGAAAAGACAAAGAGTTAGTGGGTACCAGCTGTTTTGATAGTGATTGGGTTAGGTTTCCAATTTTTTTTATTTCATTTATCCTTTATATTCTTTGTTTCTCTTGGGCCTTTTATGTTTTTTGGGTTGTTTCTTCTTTATTTTTTTTCTTTATTCAGGCCTTAGTCTCATAGTTGTAAAGGAGTTTTTAATTTTGTTTATTTGTTTAGTTTTCAATAAAATCCAGTCGCATTTTTCAAATATATATAATGTACTACTATTATACATAACTATAATATTACATCATACTATAATGTTTAATCATGGATGCATATATATAAACTATTAATATATTATATACTATATGATATGATATAAACATTCTAGGAATGTCAACTTTCAAATGTATGAAAAGTATAGGGACTTAAAGTATATTTCAACCAGTACAATAAATAATAATATATGATAATAATTAATATAGTCTGTATTACTCTACTATTATAGTATATGATATAGTATTATATAGTGAAATAATATGTTTCCTGAGTATTAATATGGATTATAATAAAAGATATAGCATTAATAATTATATGTAATTTAGTATATTAAAATACATGTTTATAATTATAACTAACAATACATAAAATATTATTAAAAATTAATATATTAAGAAAATATTATTTTTTAAAATTAGATCTTGAATTGGGCTTCAACTTTTTTACAAATTGTATTTGGGTATTGGGTTTTATTTCTTTTTATTTTAGACCTCATATTTGGGCTATAATTAGTTTATTTTGAGTTTGGGTAATAATGAATATATTATTTGGGTTAGGGTTTGGTATAATGTATTTGAATTTTAGAATAAATATTTTAGAATATGAGTATTAGGTTTATAAATTTAATAAGAAAGATAAAAAATTATTCAATTGTCAATATAATATAATAATGAACAATAAAAGATATTTTCGTTAATTCATATAATATCATAAAATAATAAATTTTACCTACAATAAGTATTTTAATTATTTTATATAAAATAATTTTATTAAATATATAAAATTTATGTTTTTTTTATAAGGCAAATTTGAATGTGTTGTCATTGTATAAAAGTAAAATAAATTATTACGACCTAAGCCCAAATTCGAAAAAATTTGAGTTCGAAAGGGTCCAAGCTTAAAAAAATCCGAGTTCGAAGTAAACCCTACTTGAGCCCGACCATTTGCTAGCTCTAACTCAAACCCCATCAAAGTAGCAAAAAAGAAAAATAGTATTGAAAGAATTCTAATCGAGTCCAAGTCATGGATCTTCAAGATAAAATTTTCAAGTCATTCAATCCAATCTCCTTAAAACATAGAATTCAATTCGACCCAATTTTAAAGATTTGTTCCTTCTTAAGAATCAATATTCAATGATGGGGCAACATACATCAAAGGTAATGACACAACTGTTTTGTTAAAAAATATAATTAACTCTAAATAAGGTAAGTTATGAAAATTACGCATTGCCAAATATAATTATAATGATTTGTAGGACCAAATTTCTGCCCGGGCCCAATCAAACCAGCCCAAATTAAACACCCCACTAGACCGACCACTAACTCCATCACCCCCACACCCTACTAAACCATCCATTACCTCCATCACCCCCACTACCTCCATCACCCTACTTGTTATAAGTTGTAAAATTTGGCTATAAAAACCATGGAAAAACTATTGTAAATGGAGGAATTTTTAGGGAGGAATTTTTTAGAGAATACACATACGAAATCAAAGAGAATACAAATCAGATTTTTAAGGTAACTTTTTATATTATTCAATTTTGTTTACTTTGGTGTTCACATTTTTTCTCTACACAAACGAAAGAAGGGAAAAGAGAGGGAGTTTACTTCTGATTTTATTTCCTTTCTGATTTGGCCCCAAAGTTTTCATTTTTAATTCAATTTAACCCCTTTTTTATTTTTGTTATTTTACTGTTAAATTAATTAATTTGAGCTTTATTCTCATTATTTTTATATTTGTTTTTTTATTATTTTCTATTAATTTAATTAATTTGAGTTATGTTTCATATTATTATATTATTTATTTATTATTATATATTTATTATGTAAATATATATATATTTAAGTGAAGTTAATTATTTTAAATATAAATTTCTATTATACATAGACTTATTATATTATTTTTTTATACCATTGTTTATTATCGGTTACCATTTTTATATCAAATTATTATTATTTACTATTTCTCACTATTACTAATTTAACATTGTTATTCCATTTTTTTTTACTATTATCCCCCATATTTAATGTTATCGTCA
The DNA here is from genome assembly GCF_007990345.1 of Gossypium hirsutum. Classification (NCBI taxonomy): domain Eukaryota; kingdom Viridiplantae; phylum Streptophyta; class Magnoliopsida; order Malvales; family Malvaceae; genus Gossypium; species Gossypium hirsutum. The sequence continues at coordinate 94,651,434 of NC_053430.1, forward strand.
ACATATTTTTTTTTATCATCATGTTTTTAATATTATTATTAATACTATTAGCACAATGTTTATTACATTATTGTGTTTATTATTACTGTTGTTTTATTAATAATTTCTATTAATTACTATTATTATTATTATTTATTATTTATATATGGTTAGCATTATTCTCATATTATTATTTTCATGTTGTCTATTATCATCATTTTAAAAAAAATCTATGTCCTTAATTCATTTATCCATTGATCTTCTCTCAAAATTTTTCAAAATAAAGGCAATGTTCGGTATTTAAAGAATTCGAAGAATCGTGCCCTAACGTACTGGGTTTCGCTTTCTTTGTTTGTTTTGAATATTCGAATATCCTCTTAAGGTTAAAACGCACGTTTTAAAGGCAAGCTCACAATTGAGGGTCAAAAATGTTGTGTCCTAACGTACTGGATGTAATGTTTTTTTACCTTGAGGTGAGATGGTCTTTAATACACATTTGACTTACCTAAATGTTTTAAAAGCCAATAAAAGGAGGATCGCGTTTTGAACTCTGTCCAAATCTTTAATTTTCGACATTAAGACACTAAATAATCAATCAAGTACTAATTTTGGGCGTGTCGAGGGTGCTAATCCTTCCTCGTAGTAACTGACTCCCGAACCGGTTTTCTATTTTCGCAGACCAAAATCGTCGTTTTGAAAAATTTATTTATTTATTAAAAACGACTGTGTTTTGAGGTGATACAATCACACCCTATTAAAAACGATTGGTGGTGACTCCCAACTTTTCGTTTTCAAAAGTCGATTTCCCGTTTTCAAAAAAAATAGTTTCGACATAATTAATAATATTGTTCTCGTAACTCTTTCGATAAATTATATATATTTTTAATTTAATAAATTAATAAAATATATAAATATTAGAGTGAATGATTTAATAATTGATACATAATTTTTATTATTTAAAAAGTCGAAAGGAAAGGAAGAATTCACGTACTTGAATTTATTTCACAAGAAAATTCTTTCAAATAGTATTTGGATCAAGAGAACGTGCTTTCTGTTGTAATGCATTTTCTTTACAACATCAAGGCATAGTGTTAATGCTTTCTTTTTCACTTTCAAATTTCAATCAAAATCAAGCAAAAGTCTAATAATGTTATCCACTGTGAATTAAGTATTAGTTTAATTAGTATGGTTATTGTTGTCAACATAGGAGAATGTAGGTTTGAGTGTGCTGAAGTGTATTATTCTCTTTATTTATAGGTTGAGGAGGGTTATGAGTAATTTTAAACTTTATATAAAAAAAAACTAGATATGATCATTACTTATAATGAAATTGTTAACCTTCAAAATGAAAATTATTCATTAAATAATAATTTAAGACCAAGTAATTAAATAAAAGATGGATAAGACTTGATTTGTACAGTCTAAACGTCACAATTCTTTTTTTTAACATTAGTTCCTAAACTTGATTATTGTTCTCATATTTGAGTCTAAACCTTTTTTTTGGTCTAAATTAGGCTCTGAATTTGGTAATTAAATATTCTCATATTGAGAGTTCAACTTTTCTTTATCCAAATTAGTTCTTGAAAACCCTAAAATTTAAGCCTTAATATGAGAACAATTGCCCCAACATGGAAACAATTGATAAGTTCAAGGCCTCACTTAGACCAAAATAAATTTTAGGCCTCAATGTGTGAAAAGTTGCCAAGTCCAAGTCCTAATATAGTAACAATTGTCAAGTTTAGGACCTAACATGAATAAAAAAAAGTAGTTCAAAACCTAATGTGAGAAAAAAAATGTCACCATACTCTCATGGGACACTCTTTTTCAACTAATCTTAAAAGGGTAATTACTTCCTTAGATTCCTAAACGTTTTATCCTTGCATGCTTTAATTGGCGACACCAAATTTTTTATTATTTTTTTTTGTACTTTTAATGTGGTACCCTCTTGGAAAATAACAACACTCAATTCTACTATAAAAATCACATCATTTCTATAGTTAATTTTAAATTTAAATTATTTTCATAATCTTTTTAACTTAATAGGTGAAATTCCTTAAAAGAAAACCCACAAAACTCGCATAATAGATTTTTTTAACGTCAATACTTTCTTTACACTTCAGTGTAGCGTCGGTGCCACCAAAATGAGGCAAAAGTTTTGAAAGTTGAGTTCAATGCTGGCTATCAAAGCTTTTTGAAAAGTCAAAACGAAGTCCAAATCTCACCACCGACGGGGTCTTCAGTGAACAATCAGCGTCACTCAATTGATTTTGGTAGTCCAACCGCTCGGATTTCCGATCAAAGTTCTTAAGCGACTAAAATTTTAGGTTTTCAATGTCGGTTCTCGGTCATAGTCATGATGTTGTTGTAATGACTGGGCTACCGCCCTAGTTCGATAGATACCATACGAAATCTCTACTTCTATTTTGCTAAAAAAAATAAAATAGCATATAATTAAATAAAATTTAATTAAAGTGTCCAACTATTTTAGTCTTAATTTAATTGATATCAACATTTTAGCATTCAATAATAATTTAATTGTTGTATAGTAAAACAGCAACCAAAGAAAACTTTGCAGTAGCTTTTCACAAGCAAAAGTACATTTTGGCTTTAAAAAACAAAGCTTTTATATTCATAATAATTTGATGTAATCAATACGCAAATAGTAAGTTTTCCCAATTGGACAAAATCTTACCATCTTAAAAAGTCTAAAGATAAAACCATAGTACAAAAATCAATGGCTAGAATAACCCCCAAAATAACAATCACAATATACCACTATATTATAAATCCCCAGAGGAGAGAAAGGTTAAGTCGGTAATTAAGACCTAAACTGGCGACCAATGTAAGTTTGTCCGAAAGACCAACTAGATGGAGCAACATTGTAAGAGACAACAGCACGGCCATCACTGGTTGTGACAACAAACGATAGACTTTGTCCATTAAGGTAAGAATTGCTTTGCCAGTTCTGTCCCCAGTTTCTGGACATTAGTTGCCATTTGGTCCTTGATCCTTTAATGGCTACAGAACGAACATCACCCGCACCTCCAACATTGGTGACCAGCACTAAATTGAAGTAAGAATGTCCATTGATTGTGAACCTTATTCCTCCTCTTCTCTTACACCACACCCTGAAAAAAACGATAAACATTTTAATCAATAACTCGTTAAAATGTAATGTGTTGAGGTACGGAGATCTAATCTCCATTATCACTTGGACCGGAATTCAAGACATTGATATAAAGGAGAATAGACATTTTATTGGTAAAAGTATTATAGAGACGTTATATATAATAGGAATTAGATTGCATTTTATTCACTCTATTCAGAAAAAAAGATAAATTGTATCTTTTACATTAAATCAAAGAGTAAATTAATCATTTCTGTTAAAAATTCTATTCATTTGTACTATAAAAAATTAGCGTTGGTGATAGAATGACCAGATATTGACACAGGACGTGCCACATGTATTTCATGCTGATGTATATGGATCAATTTTAAATGGTAAAAATGAATGAAATTTTAACAAAATAACTAGTTTATTCTTTAATATAATGTATAGAGATTAATTTAATATTTTTTAAATAAAATAAACAAAATAAAATTTGACTCGTAATATATGAGCCTTCATTGTACTTTCACCATATTTTTTTACCTTCTGTAAACGACAGGAACAATACCAGCTTTGTATTGGGCAATGTGTAGGAAAATAGGTTGGGAGAGATCAAAATGGTGATTAGGAGGGTCACACCACCCTCCCGGTGGGCAGAAATTAGTGGCGGTGACCACAATGGAACCAGGCAGACACCATTGTGGGTCATTAACACACCTGATCTCATAACATGCACCACAGCTCAAGCCATTGTTAAACAATGCAGTACTCAATGCTGCTGTATTAACACCATACCCTTGGCTGTATAGGTTTCCATAGCCACAAGCTCCACCTGTACAACACAAAACCGAAAATGTAAATTCATGTCACTATATGTTTCTTGAATTTGGTTTTGGGTCTCATGTATGCTCAGTACCCATTGTGCCAGAAGCATCACCACCGCCATAGAAAGTGGCATGAGCATTGATCCAGGGTCCAAGATATCCATGATGGCCGCCATGGTTATGTCTTGGAAAACCATGTACAAAGTTGAGGATTGATGAAAGCAATAAAACTACAAGAAACCCGAGAAGTCCCATTGCCCTGCAAATGATCCAAAACACAAATACTCCATAAACTAATGAAAAATATAACTATATTTAAATAAAAATTGGAAGAGGAAATAGAGATTGGGAGTAGTAAATGAACCTTGAAAAGAGTTGATTGTGGAACTGAAGAGGTGTTTGAAGGGAATAAATAGAGGGCAGTCAATATTACAACTTACTGACAAATCTGACACCTATTAAATTGTTGGACTTGGGACCAAGCAACTTTTATGTCACTAATTACATATTAGTAATTGATTTTAGCTCAAATTTTATTTTTAAATTTTTTTAGATTTAGAGTTGAACTAAAAATATATTATTCAAAATTATTCTATTAATATGTAATAAAAAGATAAAATTATTTTCATACTAAATTTGAAATTCAATTTTTTATCTTAAATATGAGTTTAAATAAAAAATTTTAAAATTTTAAAAAGAAAGGCATTAGTGGGTTCTAATTCAAATTTAATTTTTACTTAGGAATTTAAATTGTCTAGGCATGATTCCACAATGATATTTTCACAAATAAATGTACCAACACGAGTATCGTTTACACAAATAGGGTTTAGAAGCGGTTTTCAAGGCTCAAACCGCGTGGTATTGATGGGTGTGGATCGGGAAACAAAAGAAAAGCAATCCATGAAGCATTTGAGTGAGGTTTAAGTGAATTTGGATCTTAGTTTGAATTACTTAAATGAGTTAAACATCACATTCACAACCATAAATGATAACAATATTTTTTTTCCATCCATTTTAGGGTTTAAATTTAATCTTGTTCAGATCAAGATGATATTTAAGTAAAGTTCTAGCAACAATAATGATTTCAATATTTGAACTCAGTTTAAATACTTAGAAAGAAACTCACTGTCATTTTTTCTAACCATTTGTTGGTTATATGCAAGCAATATTGGTGCATGTGTGTTCAAACTTTAAAGGTAACATTATTTAAAAAAATAACTATAAACCTCGAATATAAATCATAAAATGAATATAAAGAATACAAAAAAAATTCATACATGAGAAGAAAGAACATAATTCCGTTTTTTTTTATTTAAGCTTGGAATATGATATTGGGGTGAATTTTTTATTAACTTGGCATTAATATTAATATACTTTTTTTTCAATTATAAACATGGTAAAAGTATCATGGAGGCAACTGTACTAGGAGTCACCTCGTATTTTTTCTCTTTTATTTAAAAAATAAGCATAATTCATATACGTTAAATCAAAGAGCAAATTAGTCTTTTTAGTTAAAAACTAGCATGGCTTACGGAATAACTAGACAGTTACACATGGTGTGTCATGTGTACCTCATGTCGACATATATGGACTAGTTTTTAATAATAGAATTGGATGAAATTTTTAATAGAAGAATCAGATTGCTCTTTGGTCTAACCTATAGGGATTAATTTACTCATTTTTTAGTAGAGAGATAAAATGCAATCTGACTTCTAATATAATAAACTTCATGATACTTTTACCTACATAATACCCATATAATATTAAAAAATAAACACATAACAAGAGTAATTTTTTTCCCAGCAAATGCAAAATATATTAATAAAAGGGTAAAATCATTGTAGCTCGTGGTGTTAATTTGGAAAAGGACCAAAAACGAAAACAATGAAACAACATCAACACTCAAACACCAATAAGCATGAAAAGTCCCCTCGTAAAAATTAAAATATCAAAATTCACCAACATGTCTATTCTTCTCAACGTAATTATCGATCAATATTTTTAGGCATGCTAGACCTAAAACTTCAGAGCTACAAGTACTGTATCCTCTCATTTGGAAAAGGAGATAAGAAATAAATAAAAAATAAAAGTTGACAATTAATTAAATTAGGGTTGACCGATAATCTTAGGGTCATGATTCATTGAAGTTGTTGAAATATAAAAACTATGATTAATTATATCAATTCTTTATATAATATATTAGGTGTAAAATATTATTGAATCGGACACTAACTCGATTAGATAATAATAATAGTATTTGATTAAATTGGTGTCACGAGCCAATCATACATTAAATGATAAAAATATGTTTCTTTTACAATATAAATTGTATTATTTTGAGAGTGTTTGTCATTTTATATTTTTAGTAAAAATAAAAACATGATAAAATTTAAACTCAAGCTCTTATAATTTCTTTTTAAAAATAATCTTTATAATTTTTAATATTTATATTTTTCCATTCAATTAAAACCTTATTTATTATTTATATAATTTTTTCTAAATATATTTATTGAATAATTCTAATTTTCAAACCACAATACATATATCATAATTTAGTATATACATCAATCAACTGATACAAAAGCAGTCAATTTAATTTCTAAAATCAGAAAATAATAAATAAAGTAAAATCAAGTTGTAAATAGTAATTTTATACTTATTGTAAGAACTTATAAAAATCACGTAGTAAGCACACACACACACAAAAAAAAAAACAACTCTTTCCTCGTTAGTTACATTCTTGCTTTGACTCTTTTTTTTCGCTTATCCAAAAAAATATAATATAATATTTTATTATTTTGTAACCTTGTATATTAACGTTACTTTTGTTAATGATTTAACTTTTTAATAAAATTTTAAAAAAATCTAAATTTAATTTATTTTCATATTATTTGTTAATATTTTCATTATTTTGACTTTTTCATATTTTAAATATTTTTAATATAGTAAGGATTATTTCTTTCGATATTCTTAGTCTTGTTGTCGTAAAAAACTCAACTTTGAGGGAAGATGAACTGACAATGTGCTTTCACAGCTTTCGTCAACAGGGTGAGTGAACGAATTCATAGGTCTACTTTGAAGGATGCTTTCATGGTATATGGAGAGGTGCTAAATGTCTACATCGGGTATTGGAACCATAAAAGGAGGTATGATAAGACAACTTTTGCTTTTGTTCGATTCAGATATGAAGTTGACTTGAGGCTTACGATCCAGAGTGTAACAATAGGGTTATTGATAGGCTCAAGATAAAGGTAAATCTAGTTAGCTAGACTTCGTGTTTGCATGCTTTCTTTTATTAATCACTTTATCACCCGAATTTTCTTGGGTTCAATTCTTGAAACACTTAAAGTGTTCCATTGTAGCACTTATAAATATTACAACTGACCTATCACATTTGCAGTACATCACTATATTTATTATTGTATTTGTTTTGATTCATAGCCTCGACGCATGCATACTAGTGCGCGTTCAGTTATGGCAGTATAGCTCCGAAGAATGAAGTTTTTGGAATAACATGTTCATTGCAAAATATGAAAATGGTGTTAATAATTTACTCCTTCAAAATGTACACAAACATAATAAATCTTGGGTATGGAAGAACATTATTCATCCTTTTGCTATAATGTTGAGCATGGGAATGTTTTCAAAGCTTATATCTGCTACATTGTTAGGAATGGTAAGCTTAGTAGTTTCTAGACTGACAAATGGATATGGAATTTCAAATTTGAAAGTCAAAATTTTCACATGGAAACTAATGAGGGGGAGGATCCCAACTAAATTTCAAATGGTGAAAAGAAGAGTCATTTTGTTAAAATCTGCGATGTGTTCCTTCTGTCAATTGCATTTGAGACAATTGACCACTTATTTTTCGAGTGCCATGTTTCGTGGAGCTATTGGCAACATTGGTGCACTAATTGGAACCTTAACTTAGTGCCACAGGGTTAGAACTTTAGTCTGGCAAACTGCGCAGCCTTGGGCGATTCCTTTGCTTCAAATCTGCCTAAGTCAACCTAACTCTCAAAATATGAGATTTCACGAAGGAATTTCTCTAAGGCACCGAAATAAAGTAGAAAAAAACTCCCAAACAAAAAAGCAAACAACAAATAGAAAAGCTACAAAAAGAATAAGCACACCAACTGTTTGAGTAAATGCTCTTAAAGAGTTTCTATTACTTTGAAAAATTACAATTGAGTGGGACCAATGAGATGATTACAAATGAGGGGGAAGATCTTTATTTATAGTTGAGCTCCCCTCGATCCAACTATACAGTTTAAATTACATCGACGATCGAGATCAAAGCTTATCTACAAGATAATAGTCCTAAGGGATTTAAACTCTATACAATCTTATCCCTTAAGATTACAAATATTAACCATGGTAACTCTAGTTTTACTAGAGTGTTTCACTTGGCCACCTAGGCTTTAAGTAGACGGGCTTCATGCATCCCACGAAATCGACCCAGTTCAAATGGGTTAAATGAACCCCATTTAATCAGTTGACCTCCATAGGATGCTTTGTGTGCATTCGTCACTGTATTTGATCCATGACTTATGACATTAGTACTACCATATGAATCTAAAAGCTTTTAAGGCTTGGAACGGTACCTATTGTGATTCCCATCTTAAGCTTGTTTAGAGAATTTTTCTTTTTTTTCACATTCTCATGGTTGTTATAGTTGTAAAGAAACGAAATTGTGTTTAATGGAAATCTTTTAGACTTCGTTCAACTCTATGATACCGTTGTTTTGAGACTTAGAAGATGATGCCAAGCGAAATGGACTGAAGCTAGACTTTCTATCAATGATTTCTTACTTTGTCCTCCTAATTTTTTCCCTCTACTTAAGGCTACTTTGAGTGGTCATCATTGCAATTGGTTTTCGCCAACTCATAGAGTCTTGAAATTTAATATTGATGGAGCAGTCTAAAATAGTGTGGGCCTGTTGAGATTGGAGGTTTTTGAAATATAGTAGTGGCGTTTCATTGTTTCAATTCTCTAAATCTTTTGGTTGTGCAGACATTACGTCATTGAACAGTTGGTTCTCAAGAAAACGTGTCAAATTTTCTGTACTTCAAGATGGGGGTTTACTAATGGCCTTATTGAATTCGATTGTAGCAATGTACTAAGTTGTATTAACCGCCCTCATATTGCACTTGGTATTTTCAAGGATACTATTATATACATCTATGGTTTTTTTTGCAAGAATTTGGAGATTAATCATGTGTTGGAAAAAATCTGATTTTGAAAACGGTTTTCTTGCGTAGTGGAAAATTAAAAATTTGAAAACTGGCTTGATTTGTGATATTTATAGCAATAAACCTTAGACCGAAATCGTACCTACGTTTTCGGTTAAACGGATCCTTGATGTTTCAAGCTTTCAACAAAATGATCTTATCTACTATTCTCATAACACAAACTGTTTCGAGCGTATGCTCAAACCAATTGAATCAAAACACAACTAGGAAAAAGTTTTCTTTTCTTTTTTGGGGTGAAAATGAAAATTTTCTCTTCTTTAATAGAAATCGGTAGAATTGTTATTCTAGAAAAATATATTTAATAGTTGAGAATAAATTCTCTCTATTTTTGGACAAAGTAAAAATCTCTCAAAGTTCTGTAAATAGATCTATAGTATCATCTATTTATAAGGAGAGAAGGTAGAATCCTTGTTAAATTGTAGGGGTTTGTTTCAAATAGAAAAACAACTTCCTAATCCAATTAGGAGAAGGAGAGAGGCTAATAGGGTGTGCTTCCCTTCATATGTATTACGATGGGGATTTGTGCCTATCTCATATCGGGTCCAATTATGAGTACTTCTTAAGTTTTTTAACACAGTACTCTATAATGTGATTCAACCCGATTTAGTTTTTCTATTCCCCAAAATAAACTTTAATATTCTATACTAAACAACTTTCTCATCCCTAGTTTACCCCTAGTTAAACTTTGATGATTTTAACCCTGATAAAATTTTTGACATTTTACCCCTAGTAAAATTTCGAGAAGATATGTTTAATATTTCATAACTCAACATGTTCACTATGACCGAATATTTATTTTCATTTTCAAGCTCTGAAACAACTCAAAAACATAAACTCATTCTTCCAATTATTTTTAAGTAATCTATATAGAATTGCAAATGAATCATTTCCATTACCATTTCCATTTTCATTTTTGGGAACCTACATTCATTTCCAAATGATTCTATTTTTCTATTTCAGAAATACCCATAATCATTACTGAATGCTTTTCATTTATCTTTTCCAATTCATTTTGTTCATTTCTATTCCAACTCGTAATTCATTTCCAATTTCAACGAGCTATCGGAGGGAGCGATTGGACATATGTAATTAAGGCTCAAATAATTTAAAATTAAGTTTCAGCTTTTCGTCTATTAACTATAAACTCATCTAGTCATGAAGTCATTCCACTATAGTATCATAACTGAGCTTTTCCTAACGACATACCATTACAAAAGCAACTACTCAATGCTCGTCTAATGGCATTGTCATAAATGTGTTACCCTCATAGAATATCCTTCATCTCTTTGGGATAATATCCGCTCTCCCAATATGATTCTATTTTATCCCATGATAACCATTATATTTTCCTTCATGAAAAGTCAATCATTATCAAATAGTGATCAAGTTATACATCACAAAGGCGAATGACTCGTGGCCACGTTTACTTTTCATCAACCATGTACTACCTATGAGAGGATATCATTTACCCATGTATCGAGCTATGAATTCCACTGTTGTGAATGATGGTACATACTACAGAAGTCGTACACCCAACGCACCAGCTTTCGGTTCCTTATCTATTCGAACCCAGATTTTTACTTACATCAAAGTGTATGAGTCACCCATTGTAACACCCCAAACCTGACCCAGACATTACGACCGAATCCGGCATGTCACATTGAAGTGTTTTTCGAAAACCATGTTTTCATTGAAAACCCTTCTTGATGTTTAGAAACTTTCATCGTTTAAACTTGAATAAAACCTTAGCCTTATTTTTTCCAAAACGTGATTCATTGTAATAATCAAAACATTGTTAACAGCCTTGTAAAATCTTATGGGAAACTTTGAAAACTTGTAAACCTTTGTAGTGGCAGAATCATGTTATTTCAAAAAAACAGTTAAGTATCAAACCTTCTTTGTCATGGCTTAAAGTGAATGGATACTACGCACCAGGTAGGATTCAAGAAAAGAGGAGGTGAGTCAATTAGACTGCTTAAGTACCTAGCTCTTCCATGACCCAATCCTAGACATGCATACATCCATTGCCACACTTTAAGCTTATTACTTGTCCACGAACAACAAATTAAGTTTAAGTCTATTTAAAATATTTATTTCCTTTGAAAACATTTACGTTGCGGAAGCTTTGCTCGGTTATCCTGATATTTTAAAAATAAGTAACTTTTATAAACGCGCCCTAGAGCTAACCAATTTAATAACCCAAAATATTAAAAATAATAAAAAGAGCGGCCTTATTACAACTTTAACCAGAATAAAAATAATCAAAATAATAAATGCAAAACTTATTTTAAAGAAAACAAAACTTAATCTTCGTGGCCACTCTGAATCCCGCCCAGCTCCAAGTCCATCGATCTAAGGCTCACCTACAAATATAGGAAAAAGGGGGGTGAGTTTGGAAAACTCAGTGTGTAAAGTATCCCAACCAGAGCCCAAATCAGTTCAAGCTTTACTGGGCCTAAGCCCTATTCAGAATTTAGTGTTAACTGGGCCTTAGCCCATATTAATATTAATCTGGGCCATAGCCCCTTACAGTAACAGAGTATACTAGGCCTAGCCCATATCAGTATCAATCTGGGTCGTAGCCCTATTACAAGTCGAGATATATTGGGCCTTGCCCATATCAATACAGTTGGACCCATTTCAATACAATTGGCCCATAACAAAATAGCCTCATATGATTAATGCATGATAACCCCATCCAACCCTGCACTTGCCTCCGTCCATCCCTACACTTCCTGTGGGGAATAAATCACCCACGCCATCCCTACACTTACAGTGTTAGCACCGATTGCGGCACTAACTATAATCCGCAGTAAAGCTGCTTATATCAGAATATGTGGCACGGTCATTTAGCACCTAGGGGTAACACGGTAATTTTCATACTTAGGGGTAGTTTAATAAAATTTACTATTCTAGAGTTGACATACATATTCTAACCATTAACACATTAACAGAAGCACCTACCGAGCGTTTTTACCGAATCGGGCCCGTTGGCCCACTAACCTATTTTCGGCCCATTAAGCCCAAATATACCGAAGTGCACGAAATTACGCACTCTGCAATCATACTACTTGCGATTATCAAAATTAACAACCAAACCACCTCACAAGCGCTCGCACGCTCGTAAGTTCCTAAATGCCGGCTTTTCGGCTTTTCGGCTTTTACCGATCTAGTCTATGAGTGGGTGTCGTTTACACACCTATTTGTGACGAAACGCTGACGAGTTCCACACACGAACTACCTTTGCCAAAAAAAATGGACTAGATCTATTTCTGGTCGTTCCAAATATCCAAGCCTTCGATTAGTAGCCTTTAATCCACACTATATTGTTATGACACTACTCCCAATCGATTGTAGATCCAACTACCACACAAGAAGGGAAAAATACTCAACCAAGGGTTCGGCCTTTGTAGTACCTCAAAGTAGTAAGATTTCGGTTTTGAAAGAAAAGATACGAGGTTTGGCTTCAATGGAAATTCGGCTAACCATTTTGTTGAGGATTTAAGAGAGAAAGAAGAAGAATATGAAGGATTTAGGTTCGGCAAAACGATAGGATGAGAATTAAGAGGAGAAAGAAAAGAGAAGAGGGGAAGAGATGAGAGAAGGATAGAAAAGAATAAAAAATAGAAGAAGGAAAAAAAAATTCTAAAGGCCTAAAATATTCGGCACTCTTTAGCTATGGCCGAATGAGTGCATTTCAGCATAGGAATTCTTTTTAAATTTCAATTCTCTAATTTGCTCCTTGATTTTTGGCCAAGTTTGGAGTTTGAATTTCATTCAAACTCCCCAACCGATCAGAGCAGCCTTATCCACCTGCTTGCACCGCTTCAGCACGCTGCTAGGAGTCCTGGTCAGACTCCAACTCCTTCCCCATGCGTGCAGCAAAAACACAACCACTCCTGCGTGAGATGAGGCTCCAACTCCAGACCTCGTCTGCCCATGCGCCCACACCTGGCTACTAAAAAAAACCCAATTTGCGCGCTCCGTGCCTTGAACCCAGGCACTTTCCACGCCCTCCTAGCGTGCTTTGCCACTGGGCCAGATACTTGCTTCTGACATGAATTAGCCTGAACAATTAATAAGGCTTACCTGCGACAGCCGTTGGTTTTTCTAAAATAAAAACCCACAGTTGCACACGCAGGGAATCAAATCCCTGCTCCTTTCCGACTGCTTAACACGCTTAACCACCAGGCCTGACTCCTCCTTATGTCCCATTTTAGCCTCACTTATTAATAAACCTTAATGCCCAGATCCCCTAAAGAAACAAAAATAATTATTTTTGCTAGAGTCTTGGATCGAATTTTTCCCATACTTTAAATACTTCTAAATTTATTTAAAAATTAAAATAATAATAATAACCATAATAATGAAAATTTCAAATACGATAATATATATATTTTTTCCTAATAATAATTATAATTTCCATAAATCAATAAAAATAGATACAGTAAAATTTTCTAATAATAATTTAATTTAAACACTAAATTAACAACAATAATTTTATAAATATATTTGTATCTAATAATTATAATGATAATAATTTTCATAAAAATTAAAATATTAGTAATAACATAAATATTTTATCAATATATATATATTTTTTAAACACAAGTAATATTTAAAACTTCTCAATATTCAGGTTTTCTTCTATCCGAATCCCAGACTCAAAGCCCAACTCTTCTAGGCCCAATTTTTGGGGCGTTACACCCATACATAGTCCGCCATCCACTCAAGATTTTGGTATGCCACGCTATGAATGTTACAAACAAATAAATTAAGAAACAGATTCAGGATCTATTCTACTTGGGTTCATTCCGATGTACTTTCAGTCTAGTTAGTCACATCTATGTCTCTATCTTCTGGGAGTCATCTGCTCCGATGCCCAAGATAAAACATCTCCCCAATTGGACTTGATAGACTACATAATTAGTCTTTTAATTGGTTTGCTCATTTTCAATTAGACTAAGGACATATTTTGGTTCGTCTACTAATATAAGTTGTCTTTCTGTATTACGATCCGACTATGTAATACCCCTTAATACTAGTTAAACATTAGAGAACCAGTAAGCAACATTTGCTTCCATTTTGCTTTGCATGTAAAAATCATGTGAGAACAATATACAAAGTATTAATGTAATTCATGAATAATTTTATTTATCAATCTGTTTAAAAAATTACTGTAGCGACATAAAAATTTTGGTTTCAGTCGCTAATTGCGGCAATCTAGTGAAAAAGTTTGAAAACTGAAGTTTGATTTTAAAATAAAGAGGGAGTCACCACCGATCCTTTTCCTAGGTGTGATCGGACACCTACAAAATTCTTCTTTTTTAGAAAACTTTATTTTTTAGCTTTTCTAAAAAGAGGTAATTTTAGGTCTACGTGAAAATCCAGAGAAAATTAGGGTTCGGGAGTCGGTTACGCGCGAGGAAGGTATTAGCACCCTTGCGACGCCCAAAATTGGTATCTCGTTAAACACATGTTGTCTTAATTTTCAAAAATGCGAACTCAATGTAAAGTTTAGTTATGATCCGAAAAAAAACGAGAAATTTTAGTTTATTCCGGTTTTTGAGAAGGGTATGCCTTTTTAACACGAGTCAATTGACGTTCACCCAACATAGCGATGAACTCGATGACTTAATGTTAAATCGGTACATTTCCTTGATTATTGAAATTGATTTAAATCATGAATGAGAATATTTTCGAAATAATGCAAAGTAAAATAATATGAAATAAAAATCAATAAATGAAAGAGCTAGGCATATATTGAAACAGATAATCGAGGTGACAATAATATTAGAAAATATGAAGGTATAATGTAATAATGGAATTGAACACGAAATGAAAATAATGAATGTATACACGTAATAATAATATTAAGAATGCGTGCGTACGATGATATATGTATATATAGCAATATTAAAAATCCATACAACACGCATAGAACATATACAGTATATGCATACCTTAGAAATGATAAGAATAATAATAAAACTATTTTGTACACTACATAAATACATACATACATACATACATATATATAAACAATAGTATATACAATATAATATTAGAAATATGTGTATAATAGTGTAAAAGAAAAATATAACTAATAATATTAAAATATATACAATGATAATATATATAAAAGATATATGTATATATATTATATAATATAATATTAAAATATAATAATACAACATAAAAAAACATGACACAAATAAAGTATAGTATTAAGAACACATATATATAATACATGAAGAATATACATAATACTAAATATTTAGGTAATATATGCGTATATTAAAAACTAGTAATAATATTACCGAGGTATATACAAATATATCAAGTATATATACGTATTATAAATATATAAATATATAACAAAGCATAGACTAATAAAAATAATAATAATAATAATGATAACATTGGAATATAAAAGAAACAAACATAACATTAATAAAATATTAAAATAAAGTGAAATAAAAATATTAAATATGAAAATATATATGTATACACGTACATAATAAAAATATATACTAATACATAATAATAATGGTAATACTAATAATACTAATAATATAAAAGTAACAAGGATATTTAATAAAGATATAAAAATCAACGAAAAAAAGGACTAAAATTGAATTAAAAACAAAGTTGTGGGGCCAATTTGAAATGAAAACAAAGAAAAGGGACTTAATTGTACGCGCGTGAAACGTTGGGGGACCGAAACAACAATTATTCCTTTCCATTAAAACGCAGCACATTGCCGGGGACTAAATCGAAAAGCGCGAGAAATTATGGGGCCAAATTGGAAACAAGAAAAATGACTTAATTGCAAAACCCTGAAAAAGCGGAAGGACTGCGCGCATAAATATCCCATTCAAACGAAAACACGCGGATCTTCTAGAGGGTCGGGTCGGATGGGTCGGGCATGGCCAAAACGACGTCGTTTTGGGGCTTAAGTGTAGCCCCCAAAACGACGTCGTTTTGGAGGGCTATATAAGGCCTAAAATAACCAAAAAAAATCATTTGGGGAGAGGGAAAGAAAAAAAAAAGAAGAGAGAGGGAAGAGAGAAGGGAAAGAGAAGAGAGGGGAATCCGGCCAGGGGCCGATCACCGGACGGCCATCGGAGGCTCGTCGGCGCCGGCGCCGCTTTTTTTTTTATTTTTTTCTATTTTTTATGTTTATATTATATTGTTATTTTTATATTTTTTAGTATATATATATGGGAAAATAGAACAAAAGACAAAACAAGAATAGATTCACAACCACCTTAGGTTTCCGGTTCTGATTTTTGACTTGTTGATTTACTGATTTTTGGGTGTTCGAATCTCTGCCTTTTGATGTTAAGATCGTAGTATTTCAGATATCAATTGTTTGCTTTTGGTTAAGAAATCGAAAGAGAGAAGAGGAAAAAAAAGGGGTCCCCCCAAAATACAACCGATTCTTCCCTTTGAAATCTCAAAAAAAAAAACATAAAAATCCCCCCTTCTATTACATTCAAATCTGGCATTTATAGCCATTTCAATACAATATTTTAAATTTCTTGCCATTGCTTCCTGCCGTCTGCCTCTGTCTTAGTGTTTGCTTTCTTTTTGTCTTATTCTGCAGGTGACGGAAATCAACAGGTGGGCGCACATGGAGGAGTTGGTGGGAGTGTCAGACGCGTGGGGCGTGGTGGCCAAGGCTGAGGGGCATGGTGGCCGACATGGTGGCATGGAGAGCTGGGGTTTGCTGCTGAAATTTTGCTGAAAAATGTTTTAGATTTTGGGCCATTTGGGCTTTAGGGTTTTGATTTGTTTGGGTTTAAATTTTGGGTTAGATTTTGGGTTTGTAAATGGGCTGTTACTTTTGGGTTTATTATTTGAGTTATTTTGTTGGTATGGGCCCGGGCAAAATGGGCTCGTATAGCTGCCCCTCTTTGCTCGTTGTCGTGTAACGAGAACAGAGCAAAGACTAAGAAGGCCAATTTTGCCCGGTCTCACCAAGTCTTGACTTTATGGTGTTTATCTTCTTCAAGTAACCTCATTTCAGTCCACTGCGTCTTCTTGCTTTGATCCACTTCACGGCAACTTCAAAAAGAGATATGCTTGTGGCTTTAATCCACTCTGCTACAACTCCATGGGGATGAGATTGGTTTTTTTTCGTCTGCTCCACTGGTGCTTATGGAGATAAGACTGGATGTGATTTGCTCCACTACTGCTTAGGGAGATAAGATCCGTGGTTTTGTCCGCTCCGCTACTGCTTAGGGAGATAAGACTTGATGCAATCTGCTCCATTCTTGCTTAGGGAGACCAAGTCTGGTGTCTTTCATCAACTTCAATCTTTATTCTTACTCGGCATGTGATCTTGAGCCCAACTCATTTCTCGCAATATGAGTTGAATTTTGAAAAGCAGAAATTGAAAATACCTCAACGTGTCTTGAGGCTCAACTCATTTCTCGCAATATGAGTTGAATTTTGAAAAGCAGAAATTGAAAATACCTCAACGTGTCTTGAGGCTCAACTCATTTCTCGCAATATGAGTTGAACAGAAATTGAAATTACCTCAATGTGTCTTGAGGCTCAACTCATTTCTCGCAATATGAGTTGATTCTTTCAAAAACATAATAATAAAAACAGAAATGGAAAATACCTCGGTGTGACCTGAGGCTCAACTCACCTCTCGCAATATGAGTTGATTTTTTTTGAAAAACAGAAATCAAAAGGCTTAATTGAAAATACCTCGGCGTGTGTCCTGAGGCTCAACTCACCTCTCGCAATATGAGTTGATATTAAAACACAAAAATTGAAAATACCTCAGCGTGCCCTGAGGCTCAACTCACCTCTTGCAATATGAGCTGATTTCGAAAAAGTAGAAATTAAAAAGCAGAAATTGAAAAAACGAAAAATTGAAAATACCTCAGCGTGCGAGCCGAGGCTCAACTCACCTCTCGCAATATGAGTTGATTTTTTTTTGAAAAGCAGAACTTGAACATACCTCAACGTGTCTTGAGGCTCAACTCATTTCTCGCAATATGAGTTAAATTTTTTTTGAGAAGCAGAAATTGGAAAAAACATCTATTGAAAATACCTTGGCGTATGACTTGAGGTCCATTCACCTCTAGCAATATGAATTGATTTTTGAAAACATAAATTGAAAAACAGAAATGGAAAATACCTCAGCATGTCCTGAGGCTCAACTCACCTCTCGCAATATGAGTTGGTTTTTGCCAAACAGTAATTGAAAATACCTCAGCGTGCCCGAGGCTCAACTCACCTCTCGCAATATGAGTTGATTTAGAAAACAGACATAAAAACAGAAATTGAAAGTGACTCAACACGTGAGCCAAGGCTCAACTCACCTTTCGCAATGTGAGTTGATTTTTTTGAAAGTAGAATTTGAAAATACCTCGGCGTGCCCCGAGGCTCAACTCACCTATCGCAATATGAGTTGATTTTTGAAAAACAGAAATTGAAATTACCTCAGCGTGTCCTGAGGCTCAACTCACCTCTCGCAATATGAGTTGATTTTTGAAAAACATAAATTGAACAGGAATTGAAAATACCTCAACGTGTCTTGAGGCTCAACTCACCTCTCGCAATATGAGTTGATTTTCTTGAAAAGCAGAAATTGAAAATACCTCAATGTGTCTTGAGGCTCAACTCACCTCTCGCAATATGAGTTGATTTTTTGACAACAGAAATTGAAATTACCTCAGCGTGTCCTGAGGCTCAACTCATTTCTCGCAATATGAGTTGAAATTTGGAAAACAGAAATTAAAAAGGTTCAACCACCTCTCGCAATATGAGTTGATTTT